>NC_139713.1:12464309-12609309 GCF_964188405.1 Protomyctophum parallelum
ATATAGCTTAGCAGGAAGGCCCCGAGTCGACCTCCCTCCGACAGAGCGAGCCAGGGTGAACGCGGTGGCGGTGGTTAGTAGAAGCAGAGAGAAAGTACTGGGGGTTGAGGCGGTGGGTGAGTCGCTTCTTATGTACCACGGTGGTCACATTTATATCACCTAAATCTGGAGTATACATGAATGGGAGTTAAGATTTAGATGGGAGCTTTGGCCAGGACTATAAACGGGGATCAGTGAGAAAGTATATACGCAACAGACCCATATCCCATATCATATGATTCACATCACACAGCCGTGGTCAGATTTGTGCAAACTCGATCGTCACTAATAGTTTATTTGAAAAGGGTCCCCATTAGCTGATGCCATGGCAGTCACAAGATAATTATTATCTTGTACGTATAAGATAATATCTTGTACTGTACGTACAAGATAATATCTTGTACGGACAAGATAAAATATATTTTGAATGCATGGCCATTCAGGGGCTCTGTATGAATTGCATTAATTCAGTTCATCAATATCAGTATAGATATAAAACACAATTAAATAACATACATCAATTCTCAATTACGTATAAAAGTGATTAAAACAAACTATAGTAACTATATGCACGTTTACTTACAAACACACGAAAACGTGAGCATATCACCCCAATCCTGGCTACCCTACACTGGCTCCCTGTAAGTTTCAGAATCGATTTCAAAATCCTACTAATCACTTTCAAAGCCCTACATGGACTAGCCCCCAGCTACATCACAGACATGCTAACACCCCACAGGCCGGTGCGCAGACTCAGATCAGCTGATTGTGCCCTTCTTGTCCCACCCAGAACCCACCTTGTCACCCGTGGTGGCCGGGCTTTTGCGGCACGCGCACCATCGCTCTGGAATGCCCTCCCCTTGGCTCTCAGGCAAGCAGAGACTGTGCCCGCTTTTAAAATTATTTTAAAAACACACCTGTATGTCAAATGCTTTTCTTAATTTCAGTTTTATTTGTGTGTATATGTATGTAGGCATATGTGTATGTATATCATTTTTTTGTGTTCCTTGATGTTTGTTGTTCTGATGATTCTATGCTTTGTTATTTCTGATGTTCTTGATGTTGTTTTTGATTGTTGTTTTTTAACCTGTAAAGCACTTTGTAACTTTATGTTTGGAAAGGTGCTATATAAATAAAATTCATTCATTCATTCATATGTAATAACTATAAATATATTTAGCCTAAAGTTGTTCTTTCAACTGGTCATTCAAGTAAATATAACTCTTTACCTTTTTCTTAAAGGCTGATTTATGATTTGCTATAGATAGATGTCAAGTGCTAACTATAGCTCTATAAATTACTGTTTATTTCACTGAGTTTGTGTACAGCGAGGTACAGCGATATGCCCATTGATAGCACGCGTGTATACATTAATGTGTACTATTGTTCAGTATTGATGGTGTTTTTGTGACGCTATTATTATTACTGCTGTGCTGCCTATACTGTATATGACAAATACATTTCCCCTGTCGGATCAATAAAGGTCTATTTACTACTTGAGAGTGAGAATATTTAGCAAATATAAACCAAGCTCCTACTGTTTAAGCTACATAAAAATGGTTGTGTCCTTATAGTAAGCTTACAGTAAAGGTAACACGTACGCACGCATGCACGCACGCACGCACGCACGCACACAAAACTCCCCCTTTCAACTTTTCAGTACATTCACCAGCTACACATAAAGATCCTTATCTTAAATGTTACCAAGCCCTCCGATAATGATCTCCACACACATTCTGAGTGGTCTGACGTGTCCCCCCCACTCACACACACACACACACACACACACACACACACACACACACACACACACACACATGCGCGCGCGGGCAGAGGAAAGAGGAAACCTTAATGGTGGTGTTAGGAGGGGTCAGTAGTTAACGCAGTATAAAAGAAGGGATAAGCAGCAGGTGCTGCGAACCTCCAGAGTTGTTCACATCTAGCCGATATCTGCCTGCAATTTCTGCTTGCAATTTCAGAATACTGCAGATTCTTATCATTGACTGCCTCTGCACTCTGATCTACCCGTCAGCCATGAGCCTAGAGTTCCAATTATAGCCCATTCTGGACGTGAACCGCTTTTGGTGTTTTAACAATTATTTTAAACTTTAGCTATTGAAAAATGGCAGATCTACAAGCTCGTAGCGCGGCACCGAGTGCCGTACGATTTTTGGTGCATGGTATTTAGCAATTTTTAGAAGATAAAAGAAAAAGAGAGGATTACTTACTTACTCAAAATAATGTCAATGTATTTTAAATCGTTACTGTATCGAATTCAAATCATTGAATCGTATCGTATCGGATCGCCATAATGAACCAATATCTTCCATGTATCGTATCGTCAACCATGTATCGTGATACGTATCGTATTGCTGTTAAAATGTATCGTTAAACCCCTATGGCACTGCATATTATACTGTATCTTCATTCCTTCGTTTAGTTCCTACTCTCACCGATGGTCATGAAGTGTTCCTACTTTCACCTCTGGTCATGAGGTGTTCCTACTTTCACCTAAGGTCATGAAGTGTTCCTACTCTCACCTCTGGTCATGAAGTGTTCCTACTCTCACCTCTGGTCATGAAGTGTTCTAACTCTCACCTATGGTCATGAAGTGTTCCTACTCTCACCTATATGGTCATGAAGTGTTCCTACTCTCACCTATGGTCATGAAGTGTTCTAACTCTCACCTATGGTCATGATTGAAGTGTTCCTACTCTCACCTCTGGTCATCAAGTGTTCCTACTTTCACCACTGGTCATGAAGTGTTCCTACTCTCACCTCTGGTCATGAAGTGTTCCTACTTTCACCACTGGTCATGAAGTGTTCCAACTCTCACCTCTGGTTATGAAGTGTTCCTACTCTCACCTATGGTCATGAAGTGTTCCTACTCTCACCTATGGTCATGAAGTGTTCCTACTCTCACCTATGGCCATGAAGTGTTCCTACTCTCACCTATGGTCATGAAGTGTTCTAACTCTCACCTATGGTCATGAAGTGTTCTAACTCTCACCTATGGTCATGAAGTGTTCCTACTCTCACCTATGGTCATGAAGTGTTCCTACTACTCTCACCTCTGGTCATGAAGTGTTCCTACTCTCACCTATAGTCATGAAGTGTTCCTACTCTCACCTATGGTCATGAAGTGTTCCTACTCTCACCTATGGTCATGAAGTGTTCCTACTCTCACCTCTGGTCATGAAGTGTTCCTACTCTCACCTCTGGTCATGAAGTGTTCCTACTTTCACCTCTGGTCATGAAGTGTTCCTACTCTCACCTATGATCATGAAGTGTTCCTACTCTCACCTATGGTCATGAAGTGTGGGTCATGACCGAAAGAATAGAATTGTTGCGAATACAAGCAGCCGTTTTCTTCGACAGGTGGCTGGCATCTCCCTTAGAGATAGGGTGAGAAGTTCAGTCACGGGAGATAGACTCGGAGTAGAGTCACTGCTTCTTCGCCAGGAGCCAGCTTAGGTGGTTTGGGGCATCTGGTCAGGATGCCTCTCGGGCGACTCCCTAGGGAGGTCCTCGAGGCATGTTCCACTGGTAGGAGACCCCGGGGCAGACCAAGTTGGAGGATTCACATTGACTCACTGGCCTTGGAACGTCGCGGGATCCCCCAGGAGGAAGGTGCAGGTATCAAAAAGACTTATCGTCTTCCTGCTCCTTTTCTTTCCTTATATGGAAAATGTAAAAAGAAAAAGTACAAGGTAAAATTAATATAATCATGTAAAACCATAACTGAAATGAAACAAATGAATAAATATGAGACAGTTACTAATGTTGCTCTGGAAAGGGAAGTCTGGAGCTCTCTGGTGGAGCTGTTGCCCCCGCGAACCGACTACGGATACGAGGTTAAAGATGGATGGATGGATATTATACTGACTGTATGTACAGGATTGGAAAGGCCTTTAACGCAGCAAAAGCAGGATCGGTAAGCTATGATGATGTGTTATAAAATGCCTGCTGGGCAATAATGTAATGTTACGGTGAAATTGGTTCTGGTTAAGAATACATAAAATAAACTAAAGCTGTCACTGTGACAAACAAACAGCATGCTTTAGGTTTTCATTTCCACAGCTGCCATACATGCCCACTTCCATGTGAATAATCTCTGGTAGACTGAAATATTTTGTACAGATGTGGAGAAGTTATGATACAGTTCACAACAATTCACAACAATTTCTAATTATATTTTATACAGAAAAGTCAACAGGGACTGGGTTGAAATTAAACCTAACAAGCGTCCACTGGACATTTCTCTGTAACTGTATTGCCAATATAAAAATCACACCCGTGTGAAGTGATGGGCGCTAATATATTAAAGTCTAACTCATGTTGATTAGGTGATGTAATGGTGATGTAACGGTGCCAACACAAACATTAAATGCCATTAACACTAGAGACAATTATGACGTAATGAGGGACAATATGACGTAAAGTTTCCCTTCATTGTCAATGGTGTTTACAAAATAAACATTGAACTCAAAACAAACATTAAACCTGTATATAGGAAAATAAAAAAACGAAATACTAGTAGGCCTATACTATTTTTAATATAGCATGAAAATCAGTTGGGTGACAGCCCAAGAGCTTGTATATCTGCTATTTTCGATTGAATGATTTGGGATAATCTTTCAACACAAATCTTATCGGGGTCCAGCTGGTACATGGGTTCCTCAGCTTAATCCATTTTTTTGAGAACCAGTGTAGTCTATATAATATTATTGGCAATGAGACAACCATCACTACACTGCTGTACACAAAACTGGCAGGCAGGCAGGCACAGGCAGGCAGGCAGGCAGGCAGGCAGGCGCAGGCAGGCAGGCAGACAGGCAGGCAGGCAGGCAGGCAGGCAGGCAGGCAGGCAGGCAGGCAGGCAGGCAGGCAGGCAGGCATGCAACACAGCCTGCCAACAAGTGTTTCCAAACAGGAAACAATCACTTCAACACTGAAGTGACTGTTGAGAGGCGTCAGTCTTATTTCAAAGCGAGGCAGCGAGGATGTGGACATGATATGATATATGGCTCATGCTCTCTATGACCATTATGAAAATAAGGCTTTCTTGAAATTTTGAATATCGCTTTCCAGTAATTCCTCTCATATTAATACGTTTGATCTTAGACTTATAATAATAATAATTCAATAATAATTGGATGTTTATAGCCAACACTAATAATTACCTTTGTAAACTCAGGATGAACAAAACTACATGGTGAAGACAAAATGAGCGAAAATAATAAAAAGTTGATATAAAATAAAACAAGCAATAGAAATCTAGACTGATCGGAGCGTGCGTGCGTGCGGGAGATTAGGGACCACCGTAGCGAAGCTAATGGGAATAACGATTAAATATCACACCCGTGTGAAGTGAGGGGCGCTCTTATCGTATACATATACAGTAATCATACATCATCTCATTCCGTCCATCACAATGTGTGTCCTCGGTCGCCTTCATCATCAATGTTTGTGTTGTGCAATTAAGGTTTGTGTTTACACAGACACTCAAAATTGTCCATTCATTGTCAATGGGAATTTAATGTTTGCGTAGGACAATGTTTGTGCACACACACACACACACACACACACACACACACACACACACACACACACACACACACACACACACACACACACACACACACACACACACACACACACACACACACACACACACACACACACACACACACACACACACACACAGGAGGGACAGCGTCCCTCAAAAATCTATTTAAATTGGCAAGCTATCTAGAAAAAGCCTGCATGAGACCTTAGGAAAAATGGCCTACAGTACAGCCAGTAAAGGCATACTGTATGTATGTTAACATGTTTGCTTTGTTACCCTTTGATTTGCTATGAGGTGTACATCTGAATAATTATAACTGTATATGAAAAGGGAAAAGGTGTCATAAATAATACCATGAGGCCACGACGAAGTGGCATGACACTTAAATAAAATAATTCATTCACTCACGTTTGTTTGGAGCACGTATGACTATAGGAATGGAGCGAGTTAATTTTTCTAACGATAACGAACACCGCTATACAGTATATGCAACAGGCTTGATAAGTCCAAACGCTTATTGACAACAGGTACTCAATAAGCTTGTTAAGTTGTTTTCGGATTATGTCGTGTCTCGGTTATCGAGCTCCATCGCTACTTGTGACGTAAATCGTTTGCCAGCCTATATGGAAGTCTATATGGAACTTAATTAATTTGTTTAGGGCACTAAAAGTTGACGAAAGACATCATGCGGCCAATCAATAAACGATCGGCTTTCCTGTCTAGCAAAACACGACTGAGCAGCTTCACGGGTTGGCATTATTTTACAGAGAGATTCAACAAATCAGGTGTTGTGAGAGATGGTGCAGTGGACTGTTAATAAGGATTAGTCCAGGGACTGGTGGTGCTTGAAGGCTGTGCTGGTAGAAGATGTTATCTATTTATTGGATTTGTACCGTTAACTAAGGTCCGGCTCTCAGACCATGACAAAGAAGGGATTGTTTCCCTTTGTTATGGTCTGAGAGCCGGAGCATGGGATAAATGCAAAAATGTATTAAATAGAATAATTACGTTTAAAGTAGAACGAACACATGTTTCCAACAAAAACTGAGAACTGATAGTCAAACAAACAATATGCCCTGTGTGGCCATGCTCGGGTGTGGCCCAGGTGGAAGAGAAAGAGCCACTGGCAAGGTGGCTCTTTTATAGTGATTGGAGGCACTGGCCAGCTGCCTCCAATCCTTGATTGCCACCACTCTCCGACCAGGTCCCATCACACTGAAATACAGATTAGTATTAGTAAAGCACACACATAAACCCTGACATAGGCCCTGGGGCCGTCACAGTACGTGCAGTGTTGTTTTTGACAGCAAGTTTCTATTTTAGTCTAGTCATAGTCTTTGGAATCAAACTTAATTTAGTTTTAGTCACATTTTAGTCACCTGGAATGTTTTAGTGTTAGTCTAGTGTTGTGAAAATGTACGTCATATTTGACGAACATTTGACCTAATTTCTCCTTTCATTGTCGATGGCAAATATGAGACGTGTTGGGTCAAGAAGGTTTTCAAGAAGGTTTCCCTTTACTTCATTGTCCTGCATGACATGTAATGTTTGTGTTGTGGGAGAACATAATAAGATGAATCAATGCTGGTTACGGTAACTGCAATTGGTTGAAACATTTTATTGATTTCTTTGTTGTTGATCACGTTGCCCCAAGCCATTTCCTGGTTTTACACTGTTTTCTGGTGAAGGGTTTAAAAAAAAAAAGTGGTGTGTAAAAAACACGTTTCTACGTATGAGGGTATATAGAGATCTGATCACATGATCACATGTGACAGAGGTCTTGAGGGGTTAAGTGGGGTCATGGGCAGTATCCTGGTGTCACGCCAGTCTAATCATATATTTATTGACCTAACAACCAAACTTTGACCCACCTTGACTGGCAGAGTGGACAACGGTGTAGATAGATAGATAGATAGATAGATAGATAGATAGATAGATAGATAGATAGATAGATAGATAGATAGATAGATAGATAGATAGATAGATAGATAGATAGATAGATAGATAGATAGATAGGAATCAATCAATCTTTATGTCAGACCCAGGGAGATCCATATCACAAACAATACAATTAAACAGGAAATTAAAATAAATATATAAAAAGAGATAAATAGAATGCACATTCTATTATAGATAGATAGATAGATAGATAGATAGATAGATAGATAGATAGATAGATAGATAGATAGATAGATAGATAGATAGATAGATAGATAGATAGATAGATAGATAGATAGATAGATGGATGGGTAGGTATCAATCAATCAATCAATCAATCAATCAATCAATCAATCAATCAATCAATCAATTAATCAATCTTTATTTCAGACCCAGGAAGATCCATATCACAAACAATACAATATAACAGGAAATATAAAATAAAAATAAAAAAATATATAAAAAGAGATAAATAGAATGCACATTCTATTCTATTCTAGATAGATAGATAGATAGATTGTTTGTTTTGTGCTTGATCACACTGTAACATAGCTCGTTGCTGCCCTCTCCTGGCTGGGAAGGGAAGCAATTCAATTCAATTCAATTCAAATGGCTTTATTGGCATGAGAAAACATACGTTTACATTGCCAAAGCAGAAAGAACAATACAACAATACAGCAATACAATCAAAACAAAAATGATGTAGGCTACATTTGAAGGTCAGAATCTTCAATAGATCAAATGATATGTACCGATGTAACCCACATGTGAAATTAGGGTGTACTATATTAAATAAATAAGTCATTGAAATGCACAAGTAATTCATGACAGCAACATTGATAAATAAGGGTTAAAATGGTAATGGTTTCACAATGTTTAGGGTCAGCTGTAAAACTGTACATGTACAAAAACAACAACATCCCTTTAAGGGACAGGCAGGTGAAGTGACTTCCCCTTTAATGACACAGTGTGTGGGGGCTGCTCTACTGAAGCTGCGGTGTGGAGAGAGAGAAGCAGACAGACAACGTCAGAACAGAACGCTGCTAAACCGATTAAAAAGGAAAAAACCTGTGATAAAAACGTTTGATGTAAACATTAGAACAGCGACACACACTTGTGCTAAGTGTTGGTCAGACTTGGGAGCAGAACCTGCTCGGTTTGTTTTGAGTTTGTGCAGACCGAGTGTTTTGGTGAGTTTAAAAACAATGCATTGATTCATTGCACTAAACTTTGTGATTTAACTTTTACATGGAAACGTTTTGTATTATTTCATGAGTAAGAGTATATTGTGTATGCTTTTGATTATAAAATGTTGGTTTGTTCATGGTAAAACATGAGTACACTTAAGGCAGCTCAGCTGGGCAGCCAGCTGCTGGCAGTAATAATCAACATCAATTTGGGTCTAGTTGTGCATACTGCAGCTAGTGCTAATTGACCCACCACAGTACTGTGTAATTTAGTGATTTGTTTTCTTTATGACCTGTTGTACAGGTCAGGTTTTATGTCCCTGTTGGAACAACACAGTGATATGTTGGAGATCTGGATGGCGAGCTAGGAGCCCACACAGAACCTGATACAAGGAACCATTCTACATGCAAGTGTCCACTTTGCACGGTCAGACTACTGGAGCTTGAATTGAATTATTTTATTATTTTTGGATTGAACAGTGCCAATTGCATTGAAGACACAAAGTGAACTGAACAGTGTCACGTAGGCCTACACATTTTGATAACAGAACAATTAATTTGAACTATAACTATAACTAAGTATAGCAAATTGTTGTATTATTTTATTTCATGATTCAAGTTGTGATTTAAGGTTTTTTCATTCTATTTTGATATTTTGGAGAAAAGGGAAAGAGTTAACTCAAGATATTTAGGAAAAACAAATAGATTAAATAGGATTTCAAACTAGTTCCTAAAATTAGTTAATACCTATCTAAATTAGCTGACTAAAATAGTTGACTAAAATACCTGAACTTAGTTTAGAACTTAGCTACTTCTAAATTAGGATTAAGGGAAATCAAAAGGGAAAGTGGAAATTTACCTTAGGACCTGCAGGATTTTGTTTTTGTTTTATTGGGTCAAAGGTCAATGTTGTGTGTTGTATGTATTGTATGTTTGTCTTTGTCTTATTGAGTAAAAGGTTTGCCGGCTTTACATTTAAAGTAAGTGGTCTCTGGTCTGATATTTTATTGTTCCCCACTCATTAGAACCTAGAACTAGTCCAGTGGTTAACCTCGGTGATACAGGTGCTACACCAAGGTCACTCAATGCAGGTATAGTGCAGGAATATACACAATGATTAATCTTTAGGGTGGTTGTGTTCCATTTGATATCCATTTGAAGCACTAGTCGCTCAGGCTCTTGCTTGAAGCTCGTGTGCTTAACTGCTGATTGCCAAATGCCTGGTTCTGTAGGCTGCATTTGCCACTCTTAGCCACACAGTGGTGACAGTTCACAGGAATAACGTCAATCATTTCAATGAAAGCAATTTCGACCTACTTGGTTCCCTATGATGAATGGGCATGTAGGCAAAACAGTTCCAAGATTTTCTAAAATCTACAAACATTTACAAATAGTTTCAGAAATTGGTCAAAATGTTAATTGGAAGTAGGCCTATAAATTAGGGCTTTCTCTGTAGTGGTAGTTTAGGTGCGGCCTACAATAGGGCCCATGGCCTATACACTGGCAATGACTGCGTGAAAAGAGGACTTGACGGGCAATTATTATGGGCACTAGATTTGCCCGTAAACCTCAAGTTTAGCAGGCATTTATACGGTAATATACAGGTGTGATGGTACAATTCGGGTTTACCAGAGTTTGTTGGAAAGTTTAACGGGAATTTCCTGTAATATACACAAATGCATGCAAGCATTGGAATTTGCATTTAATAAAAAACGTTTTTATCTCAGTTATTATGATGGACCCTGTTGTTAAAGATTGTAATGCTGAATCATGGATCGTCCACAAAGCAACAGTTGTTGTATTGACTTGTGCTTTCGTTTGAAATGTACCCATTCTACATACTCTGAAATAAAAATTTCAATCAATCAATCAATCAATGCTCATAAGATCAGCCTTCAATTTACAATTTAGGCATTTAGCAGACGCTCTTAATCCAGAGTGATCATTACAGTCAGGGAGTTAGGCCTATTATATATATATATATTATAGTATATTACCGTATAAATGCCTGCTAAACTTGAGGTTTACGGGCAAATCTAATGCCCATAATAATTGCCCGTCAACTCCTCTTTTCACGCAGTCATTGCCAGTGTATAGGCCACGGGCCCTATTGTAGGCCGCACCTAAACTACCACTACAGAGAAAGCCCTAATTTATAGGCCTACTTCCAATTAACATTTTGACCAATTTCTGAAACTATTTAGAAAATCTTGGAACTGTTTTGCCTACATGCCCATTGCCCATTCATCATAGGGAAAATACAAGGTTTCTTCCAGGATCCTACGGACTCCCGGCGCATGTGGCAGGGCATTCAGTCTATCACAGGCTACAAGGGGGCTCCATCACCCTGTGAGGACAATGAGGACTTCCTCAACGAGCTGAACCATTATTTTGCACGCTTTGAAGCCACAAACAACATCCCTGCAAGGAAAACTATTCCTCTTCCAGATGAGCAGGTACTCAGTCTGGATGTGCATGATGTGCGGAGGACGCTGAGAGGCATCAACGCCCGGAAGGCGTCAGGCCCCGACAAGATTCCAGGTCGTGTGCTAAAGGGATGTGCGGATCAGCTGGCTCCGGTCCTCACAGACGTCTTCAACATGTCACTAAACCAGGCTGTCGTCCCTTCATGTTTCAAAGCTGCTACAATAATACCGGTGCCAAAAAAGCCCACAATAACATCTCTCAATGACTACCGCCCAGTTGCACTCACCCCCATAATGATGAAGTGCTTTGAGAGGCTAGTGAAGGCTCACATAGTTTCCAGACTCCCCCCCCCCCCCCCCCCCACATTCGACCCATTCCAGTTTGCCTACCGTGCTAAGCGCTCCACAGAAGATGCTATTGCCTCGGTTCTACATCGGAGCCTGGCCCATCTAGAGGGTAAGAACACCAGTGTGCGCATGCTGTTTCTGGATTTCAGTTCAGCATTTTTAACACTTTTATACCCCAGCAACTGGTCGACAAACTGTTCCCCCTGGGTCTGGGCACTCCCCTGTGTAACTGGCTGCTGGACTTCCTAACGAACAGACCTCAATCTGTCCGAGTCGGAAATAACAACTCCAGCGTCATCTCCCTGAGCACGGGATCTCCCCAGGGCTGCGTCCTGAGTCCACTGCTGTTCACCTTGATGACCCATGACTGCTGTGCCAGGTTCAGTACCAACCATATGGTGAAGTACGCGGACGACACCACACTTGTGGGCCTCATCAAGGACGACAACGAGACGGCCTACAGGGAAGAAGTGAGACAGCTAGTGGGATGGTGCAACACGCACAACCTGGTCCTGAATGTCAACAAGACAAAAGAGGTCATTGTTGACTTCAGAAAGAATCAGCGCAGCCACTCACCACTCCTCATAGAGGACACTGCAGTGGATGTAGTGAGCAGCACTAAGTTCCTGGGGGTACAGATCACAGACAATCTATCATGGTCCTCAAACACGTCCTCTCTTGTGAAGAGAGCCCAGAAATGGCTGTTCTTTCTGCGCCGGATGAGAAGAGCCCAACTCCCCGCTCCCATCCTCACTACGTTCTACAGGGGAACTATAGAGAGCATCCTGACAAACTGCATCTCTGTCTGGTCTGGAAGCTGCAAAGAAGCAGACTGGAAAACAGTACAGAGAGTAGTGAGGACAGCGGAGAAAATTATCGGGACATCACTGCCTTCCATCAAGGACATTGCCCACAACCGCTGTCTGTCTAGGGCCAACAACATCAGAAATGACCCCACCCACCCACACCAGGGACTGTTCACTCTGTTACCTTCTGGCAGAAGGTATCGAAGCATTGGGAGTAAAACAGCAAGATTCTCCAAGAGCTTTTTCCCCCAAGCCATCATGCTATAAGGACTCCTGTTGTGCAATATCTTGTCTCCAAATGAACTAATGGTGCTTTTAATTTATTTGTTTTTAAGTGGATTTTAGATTTTAATAGTATTTTAGCTCTTTTAACTAGCATACTAAAAGCCAGTGAAACGACATTTCGTTCTCTTATGCATTTTATGTATCTGCTGAATGACAATAAAGCTATCTATCTATCTCTATTGTTGTCTCCACCAGGCCGAAGGCATGTGGGGAGAGTATGTTTTGCACTCCGTCCGTCCGCGTGTCCGTCCGTCCGTCCGTCCGTCCGTGTGTGTGTCCGTCCGTGTGTCCGTGAACAGCTAATCTCGGCCACCGTTAACCCGGTCGATGCCATATTTTGCACACACACTCCCTGGATGCCAACCATGAACCTCTGCCCCAAACTTTCCAGAACGGCCTGTTATAGCGCCACCAGGAGGCCGCTTTGTGCAAAACAAGTTTTTGCACAGTACACCTACAGATTTTGTCCAAACATCACGCAAATTGGTACACAGTCTCTCTAGAGCCATTCAACGAAACGGGTCTTTCAGATTTATCAGACTCCATCCTGATTGGTTAAGATTGGCTTCCAAAGTTCACAGGAGTGCTCAGTTTCAAACAAAATGCTGCAAATCATGAACACATCGCGTGATTTCCGTGAAATTGTGCACCCACATTCCCACTAGGCCGAGGACGAAATGCCACATGAACAATTTCAACTCAGGCTCAAGGTGGCGCTATAACTGGCCGAAAAGTGTTTTTACCTCTAACTGCACGGATCTGTGGATAACCTGGTGGAGACCTGTGCCCGGAAGGGCACTTTTTTTTATAATGTTTTTCCAGTCAAGCATATTATTGTTTCTTGATGCACCTTGCTTTTTCCTTCTGCCTTGTTTCATTAAAAAAATCACACCTGTGTGAACTGAGTTGTGCAACTCCCCTCTCTCCCCCCCTCCCTCCCGTGAGAGATAAAGACATGAATCATGACATAAAAAAATCACACCTGTGTGAACTGAGTTGTGCAACTCCCCTCTCTCCCCCTCCCTCCCGTGAGAGATAAAGACATGAATCATGACATAAAAAAATCACACCTGTGTGAACTGAGTTGTGCAACTCCCCTCTCTCCCCCCTCCTCCTCCCCCCCTCCCTCCCGTGAGAGATAAAGACATGAGTCATGACATAAAAAAATCACACCTGTGTGAACTGAGTTGTGCAACTCCCCTCTCTCCCCCCTCCTCCTCCCCCCCTCCCTCCCGTGAGAGATAAAGACATGAATCATGACATAAAAAAATCACACTTGTGTGAACTGAGTTGTGCAACTCCCCTCTCCTTCCCCCCCTCCTCCTCCCCCCTCCCTCCCTTGAGAGATAAAGACATGAATTGACATAAAAAAATCACACCTGTGTGAACTGAGTTGTGCAACTCCCCTCCTTCCTGGCATGAGTGCCTCGCCTAGAGTAGTAACCTGTGGGGCTGGGTAAATGCACTGTTTATTTATTTATTTGTATTCTCGTATATGTGATGTACTGTCTTACCTTGTAAGCCTGTAATAAAGTTTAAGTCTATCTATCTATCTATCCATCCATCCTTCTTCAGGGCCTGAAGGCACATCATGGTTGTTTTAAAACGGCTTTGGCCAGCTGGCTTTTCCTTGTTGAATATTTTACAACTGTTGAGGATACAGCGTGTCGGGTTACCGTGAGACAGTCGACTTGGTGTCACCGTCTAGGAAAGGTTACACCTCTGTGCCAGTGTTGATTTCATCGACTAAAACTAAACGAAAAATGTTCGTCGACTACCTTTTTTCACTAAACTAAATAGAAACTGAAACTAAAAAAAAAACTAAAACAGACTAAATATAAATGTCAACAAATATAAACTAGACTAAAATGTTAGGAAGGGACTAGTGAACAAGATATCTACTATCAAGTCATCTTACACATGGTTGCATGCCGAAAATAGCCAATCTACAAGCTCACAACACGTCGCGCTGCGACGCGTTGTGAGCTTGTAGATCGGCCATTTTCAGCAAATGTAAAATCAGCCATTACAACGGCATCAAGGCCCGCCAAAATAAATTTCAGTCGACCAAATCTCATGATATTTAGACGACTAAAACTATAGACTAAACACTAAAACATTCCAGGTGATTAAAATGTGACTAAAACTCAATGAAAACTATTCAAGAGACTATGGGCTGGATTTTGAAGATGCGTTTTACAATGGGGTAATACATAAATTGCCCTCGCTCTGCGCACATTCGTATAATGAAAGGCATATCGGCCCGTGTTGAACGCACACACATATGGCATACGGCGTTCCTGAATATTTTAGCATTGTGGGAGTGTCCATATGTTAATTATTTTCGCTTTGCTCAATTTGCTATTAAGCCCCTTGACCTAAAAACACTCAGCGCATAACGATTAGACGTGGGTCTGACCACCTCATAAACGCAAAAAGCACTGTTTGATTGTACACTTGAGCGGCTCTAGGAGGCTGCTAGTGTTGCCATGTCTGTTTATTATAAGCGGCTTCTTTTTCTGTAAAGTTGCTTGTAAATATTGGTGGTTATTTGGGCTTTTCTCCTAATGTTGTTTAAACCAGTGATCCTCACACAGCACATTCCCATGTCAAGGATCCCCAGATGAATGCATTTGCCCAACTAAGGACGGCTAATCCAAAAATGTAATTAATTTTTTCCAAGATTACTTTTGAAAATAGCAGATCTATACCAGCTCACAATGCATCACATTCATTCATTAAAACTATGAACTCTAGAAAATAAAAACATGGCACTTCATTTAAAATAGGTTACAGACCCCTGTTATATGCGCTTATTTTTATAGACCTATTTACTTGTTTCTATGAGACATGGCAACAGCCTCTTATTGCGTCTTTTTTTGTAAAATGTTGAGATTAGAAAAACATCTCCATAATCCTTGGGAAGTTTGCTTTCATATGCTGTATCACACCCGATTCAAGTCTTTTTCAATAAAATGCTACGAGCGAAGACAATATACCATCGGGGCCACAGGCACAGCATTAAGCAGCAGCAGCATTCAACTCATTCCTTCATCACGCCTTAAACACACCCATGACTAATTCAAGGCCGTTTTGCGCAATCCACGGGGTGTCGAAAGCGCTTCTTAACATGCCCAAAATTGCAATATGACATACAACACGCCCCCAGCTCATAAAACTGTATGTATTACCCCATTAAGGACATTGCGCACAACCGCTGTCTGTCTAGGGCCAACAACATCAGAAATGACCCCACCCACCCACACCAGGGACTGTTCACTCTGTTGCCTTCTGGCAGAAGGTATCGAAGCATTGGGAGTAAAACAGCAAGATTCTCCAAGAGCTTTTTCCCCCAAGCCATCATGCTATAAGGACTCCTGTTGTGCAATATCTTGTCTCCAAATGAACTAATGCTGCTTTTAATTTATTTGTTTTTAAGTGGATTTTAGATTTTAATAGTATTTTAGCTCTTTTAACTAGCATACTAAAAGCCAGTGAAACGACATTTCGTTCTCTTATGCATTTTATGTATCTGCTGAATGACAATAAAGCTATCTATCTATCTCTATTGTTTATAATGTTTTTCCAGTCAAGCATATTATTGTTTCTTGATGCACCTTGCTTTTTCCTTCTGCCTTGTTTCATTAAAAAAATCACACCTGTGTGAACTGAGTTGTGCAACTCCCCTCTCCTTCCCCCCCTCCTCCTCCCCCCTCCCTCCCTTGAGAGATAAAGACATGAATCATAACATAAACAAATCACACCTGTGTGAACTGAGTTGTGCAACTCCCCTCTCCTTCCCCCCCTCCCCCCCCTCCCTCCCTTGAGAGATAAAGACATGAATCATAACATAAAAAAATCACACCTGTGTGAACTGAGTTGTGCAACTCCCCTCTCCTTCCTGGCATGAGTGCCTCGCCTAGAGTAGTAACCTGTGGGGCTGCGTAAATGCACTGTTTTTTGATTTATTTGTATTCTCGTATATGTGATGTACTGTCTTACCTTGTGGGCCACGAGCCTGTAATAAAGTTTAAGTCTATAAGTCTATCTATCCATCCATTCATCCATCCATCTTCAGGGCCTGAAGGCACATCATGGTTGTTTTAAAACGGCTTTGGCCAGCTGGCTTTTCCTTGTTGTTGAATATTTTACAACTGTTGAGGATACAGCGTGTCGGGTTACCGTGAGACAGTCGACTTGGTGTCACAGTCTAGGAAAGGTTACACCTCTGTGCCAGTGTTGATTTCATCGACTAAAACTAAACGAAAAATGTTCGTCGACTACCTTTTTTCACAAAACTAAATAGAAACTGAAACTAAAAAAAAAACTAAAACTGAGACTAAATATAAATGTTGTCAACAAATATAAACTAGACTAAAATGTTAGGAAGGGACTAGTGAACAAGATATCTACTATCAAGTCATCTTACACATGGTTGCATGCCGAAAATAGCCAATCTACAAGCTCACAACACGTCGCGCTGCGACGCGTTGTGAGCTTGTAGATCGGCCATTTTCAGCAAATGTAAAATCAGCCATTACAACGGCATCAAGGCCCGCCAAAATAAATTTCAACTCATTCCTTCATCACGCCTTAAACACACCCATGACTAATTCAAGGCCGTTTTGCGCAATCCACGGGGTGTCGAAAGCGCTTCTTAACATGCCCAAAATTGCAATATGACATACAACACGCCCCCAGCTCATAAAACTGTATGTATTACCCCATTGTAAAACGCATCTTCAAAATCCAGCCCTATGACTAAAACTAAAATTTGCTGCCAAAAACAACAGTGTCCACACAGGGAAGGTTCATGTCAGTCACATCATGCACTATAATATAACAACATATCTCGCTTATGATTATGGGTACGGAATTCATGTGCTTGCAATAGGTATTAAGCACATATGACTGGCCAATAATTTACGACAAAGCCCCCCTCTAAGCTATTACAGCTTTTATATCATAGTTAAATACTGCCTGCAATGCTTTCTGATGTCTGAAAAGAAGACTATAAAAGAACATGGGGAAAGAAAATAAAAAATAAAAACGGCTACTTGACCTGCAGGCTGAAGCTGTTGACTTACAGCATGGGGTGCCCAAAAGGTAGATCTATAGATCACACAGGCTGTGCAGGTATAGACCACATGACATGCCCCTAAAATATATAATTTGAATAAACTTTTCTTGGCATCTGCCACTTGAACTACAGTAAGGTGACTTCACTTGATTCATAGACATCAAAAAGGGAAGCTCGAAACCTAAAATGCAATAGGCCCACCATTTCAAGAGTTTTGTTTCGCACAAGCGTCAGTATTACAAAGTTATATACAAAAAACCCTACCAATTCCATTCCCCCCCTCTATTTCCCATTCCAAGAGCGTTTGCCTAATGCCTAATGTGTAACTATTTTCAGCAATAAGATAATATATATTTTTTGGCGGGTATAGATATGGTCGAGCTGGTCATTTTGAAAGTAGCTCTCGAATCTAAAACGTGTGGGCACCCCTGACTTACAGTATGGTATTGCACAGGAATGTTGAATGCCCGAGCTGAAACATGAATTGAGCTCCGGTCCACAATAAGAAAAAGAATGTCCAAGTAAAGCACATTTTCTTGTACATCGTCTATATGTTTGGCAGGCAACACCCTACAACCGAACGTACATTGTCAACGTACATAAGTCAACTCATAGATACACATAGACAGCCTGGGCCAAAGCTGTGAGGCTCTTTTATAATTCATTAAAATCTATATAGTATAAGGCTCAAATATGTGGGCCTCTCAGTCTATGTACAGGGTAACACCTGAACTACTGAACATGACTATTTTTCTGATAGCATGTTGCAAATAAATATGTAAGTTCTGTAGGTTATAATAAATGATAATGTATGCATCTTGAGCCACATGCCAATCCTATATAACTTGAACATTGTATCATGATGAATAATAACACCATTGGCCGAGATCTACGTCAATTAAAGCTCATTATTTAATAAAACCCTCATATGCCATTGCCGTAGATTAATGGCAATTGCGCGTTTATAGTGCTTTCGATCGATCAAGCCATAATGATACTTACGTTAGGAACAACATATTTTGATTGTTTTATAATTCCATAATAATTCTGGGGCTCCTTGGTTTTTAGAACCACTGACATACAAAGATATGGGTTTTTCATAAAACTGTCATGATTTTGAAGACATTTGTAGAATCTGGTCTCAGGTCAACACCATACCTGCATGTACACTGTACTGCTGACTTGCCTACTGGCATACTGTAGCTCCTCCCTCTCCTTAGCTCCTCCCTCTCCTGTAGCTCCTCGCTCTCCTTGCTCACCTGTATAAAGGCACACGTGTAGCATCACCCAGCAACACAGAGCTTCCTACATTCCTCTGGATCTCACTTCTTCCTCTAGTTGACCAAAACCCACTCCTACTTGTACCCACTATACGTAAGTAAACCATTTTGTTTTTCTTTTACAAATGTCTTTATGGATTCTACACTGGGAAAACTAGAATTTGTCTTAAAAGACGTTATAATATCTGTGAATTTTTATCACATTCATTATTTTAAACAATCACTCAGGTGATCATCTTTCAACTGATTGATGGCTGATCATAGTCATTTCAGCAATCAGTCATGTTGTTGTTGTACGAAATGCAATCATAAGTGTTTTTTTATATGTGCATTATTTCGATTTCACTGATCTACGATTTCACTGAGTAACACAAGTAACAATAATGTGTTACAGATCTTGTAGATTTTGGTTATTTTGGGTGTGCGAGACCATCGTACAACAAAATCATTGTGTCCATTGTCCTCTTCTGACTCCTACTGAATGTTACAACAAACCGTACGTCTTTTCAGCGGAACGGACGGTGAGATGCTCTCGGGGAAAAATGAAAACAAAATGAAAGGCCATTTCCTGCCGTAGGACAATGTGCTTCCTTGTGTCGCTGGAATTCCGTCTAAATATTTTCCTGATCATTTTATCCCCAAGTCCTCCAATCTCTCATCTGAACAAGGACTGCCTGTCTCTTGCCATGCAGGTCCTTTGTAGTATTGTGGGAAACCAGTGTTGTGAGGATCAGGTGACAGCGACAGAGAGGTTCCCTTGACCGCTAATCTCCCACTGAAACCCTGCTGACACACACACAGTCACACACACACACACACACACACACGAGCGCGCACGCACACACACACACACACACGCGCACGCACACCTTTAACATGCACACTCAAAAGACACACAACTCCCTGTCCTGTCAGGGCACCTGCATGCGAGCACCCTCCTACTATGTAAAGACCCCGTGTAATTTGAACTGGCAATCCTCTCCTTTGAACACCAGGTAACCTTAAAGTAAACCCATGTAATATTGAGAAAAGATAACGAAAGACCAGATTTCCGATTTGTACAAAAGTGCACCCTGAAAATCTGAAAGTGTATACGAATAGAAGCATTTATCTTTCACAGTTTGAGCATTGCTTGACAAAAATCGGGTTTAATAGTTCCAATAATGCTGGAGAGTGGAAACATTCAGGTTTTGTGTCCATGGATGGCTTCACCCATAGTCCCCGGGAATCTTATTTCCCAACAACTCTGTTGGCTCTAGCTTCTAACACTTCACTTTCTATGCTTTCGAAAGAGGTCCATATTATTTGGAGCTAACTCCTCCATTTCTGCTTCCATGAAACCTCATTAGAATCCTCTTGAATATGAAATATGGCTCATTATCATAGAAATTGAATACATAAGGGTGTCCTCAGCCCGCATAGTGAGGGACTCCGACTGAGCTGCAGTCATTTTACATTTTGAGTGTACTCTTGGCTGTGTTTAAGTTGTACTTGAACAGAGCTGCGAGGAATTGACTGGAGCGCCTGTAACCATATCAAGTCAGTAATTTATTAAAGTTTATCTCTTGAGGCAGATGGTTAGTTTGAACAGCCAGTGATGTATCCTCAGTGTGTGCGTTAGTTTTCTCAAGTGGGCTGCTAGCTACTTTGTGCTTTTATTTCAAGTACAGTTGGTGTCACGGTCTGTGACATGTTATGATTTCTAGTGTTCCTTGTTCTTAGTTTTAGGTGGTGTTTTACTTTTCGGTTGTGCTACTGTTGTGCTCCTGTGTGTATACTCCCTGGTTTTTCAGTTCTTTCAGTGTTTTATTTCTTGTAATCCTAGTAGGCTAGTTTCCTAGTATTTCTCCTTGTGTATTCTTGCTCCTGGCTCCCTCGTGTATTTAATTCTACAATTACAATCTATTGCATTGTCATGCACTTGGGGTCCTGCTACTTCTCCTTGTCTCAAACTGTGACAGTTGGGCCTGATGCTAGAATAGAACTGAATTAGTTTAAAGATCATAGAACTGCCAAATCAAAATATTAAAGGACAACTTTACTTTTTTTCAACCAAGGTTCATGTTTTAGGTTGTAGAGAAATTAAAATATGAGTGTTTTTTATTTTATTTCATTTTGCTGCTTTCTTTCGTTTTAGGGATTTTAGCAGTTTTTGACAGGCGGGCAGGGGCATTCGAGCATGGGGCAAAATATTTTATTTATTATTTACTATTTACTATTTGACACAATTGATCATTCCATTTTAATACAGCGTCTGGAGCACTGGATAGGCCTGTCTGGTATGGCCCTGTCCTGGTTTTCCTCCTACCTATCAAACTGAAGTTATTTTGTCAATCTAGCTGAGTTTGACTCAGACAAACACGACATCGGTTCTGGTATTCCACAGGGCTCTATTCTTGGTCGTCTGTTATTCTCCCTGTACATACTGCCATTGGGAGGACTCATTACCAATCACTGAGTCAATTTTCATTTCTATGCTGATGATACCCAACTATATCTTTCTGTGGCTCCAGATGATCCCTGTGCTTTAGACCCGCTGTTGACCTGTCTGTCTAGCATCAAATGCTGGATGAGTGAGAACTTTCTCAAGCTAAATGAGGATAAGACAGAAGTTCTCATAATCGGTTCTAGTGAGCAGAAATAATCAATAACTAGAAAATTCGCAATTTAAAAAAATTGCAGAGTGTGGTTGCCGGCTTACATATGCCCCTCCCACTAGTATTGCCAGCCAATTACAATTTCAAGTCACGCCTTAGATCATGCATAAGTAATTCGGAGGGGATTTAACCCCCGAAATTCATGTTTTTGCGACAAACGGTTACATTTCTCGCATTTGCGGCGCCCCCTATGGATGAAAATGGAATTGCTTTTAGAACTTGGTTGATTGAACCACCCCGGACCTGTGATTGAAATTTGGGATGGATTGGACATTCCGTTCGTGATTTATGGCATTTTTTGTGATATAGGCCCCTCCTACTAACTTCGGAAGACGATTACGGCCGAACGATACGCACTTTCAAAATTCTGCGGCTCAGTTTTAATTGGATGGGTCCAGAGATCACATGTGCCGATTTCTGTGAGATTTGAACGAAATCTGTAGGAGGAAAAGCAAAAAGTGTGTTTTGGACAAAATTCAAAATGGCGGAAAATCTATCATGGCGGAAATGGGCGTGGCCTATATGGGGAGATGCGTCATGACCCAAGGAATCCAGGGAAAAAATAATTTTGATTTTACGACCTACGGTTCAAGAGTTATAAGCCAAAAGGTAAAGTGGGCTGTTATAGCGCCACCATGAGGCCGACCGATAAAATTTTAGGGTTAAATAATTTTAGGGATAATGTTGAATTATCCCTAAAAGTTTTGTAACTATAGTCATTACAGTCTCCGACGAACAAATACTTTTATGTGAATTTTTGCCTTTTCCCATTCATGTCAATGGGGAAATTTAATTCACTAATAAATTCATATCAATTAAACTATACAACATTTCTCTTAACAAAATACAAGCACACGATTCCCGATTTTTCCGGTCAATTTGACATATGGCTCAAGTGCGTACAGCGTACAGTGTGGGAGGTATAAAGCGTCAAAATAAAGACTACTCCAGTGAAAAAACTAGAAAAAGTGCCCTTCCGGGCACAGGTCTCCACCAGGTTATCCACAGATCCGTGCAGTTAGAGGTAAAAACAGTTTTCGGCCAGTTATAGCGCCACCTTGAGGCTGAGTTGAAATTGTTCATGTGGCATTTCGTCCTCGGCCTAGTGGGAATGTGGGTGTACAATTTCACGGAAATCACGCGATGTGTTCATGATTTGCAGCATTTTGTTTGAAACTGAGCACTCCTGTGAACTTTGGAAGCCAATCTTAACCAATCAGGATGGAGTCTGATAAATCTGAAAGACCCGTTTCGTTGAATGGCTCTAGAGAGACTGTGTACCAATTTGCGTGATGTTTGGACAAAATCTGTAGGTGTACTGTGCAAAAACGTGTTTCGCACAAAGCGGCCTCCTGGTGGCGCTATAACAGGCCGTTCTGGAAAGTTTGGGGCAGAGGTTCATGGTTGGCATCCAGGGAGTGTGTGTGCAAAATATGGCATTGAAAAACTTGTTTTGCACAAAGCGGCCTCCTGGTGGCGCTATAACAGGCCGTTCTGGAAAGTTTGGGGCAGAGGTTCATGGTTGGCATCCAGGGAGTGTGTGTGCAAAATATGGCATCGACCGGGTTAACGGTGGCCGAGATTAGCTGTTCACGGACACACACACGGACACACACACACACGGACACACACACGGACGGACGGAGTGCAAAACATACTCTCCCCACATGCCTTCGGCCTGGTGGAGACAATAAGTATAAAGTGTTACAATTACTAGAGTCTGGTTGCCCATTCGGGCAACCACACTAATAAGCAGACTTGGCAACCTGACTGTAGAAAGTAACAGTACAGTAAAGAACCTGGGGGTCATTATTGATTCTGAGTTGAATTTTAATTCACACAAATAATCACCAAGTTACCAAGATTGCCTTTTTTCACCTTAGAAATATTGCACGAATCAGAGCCTATTTGTCATTGGACGATGCAAAAATGCTAATCCACGCCTTTGTTTTTTCTCGGCTTGATTATTGCAATGCACTTTTTTCTGGACTGCCTAAGAAAACAACTGACAGATTACAACTTGTCCAAAATGCAGCAGCCAGAGTTTTAACTACTAAGATGAGAGAACATAATTTACTCCAGTTTTGGCTTCACTGCACTGGCTTCCGGTTGTTTTTAGGATTGATTTTAAAATTATTTTACTCATGTATAAAGCTCTCAATGGTCTCGCACCTTCCTACCTACATGATTGCCTGCCTAAATATGTCCCAAAGGTCTTCCACCGCTGGCCTGCTCGCTTTGCCAAAAACAATGGCAACTAAAAAATACGGGGAAGCAGCTTTTTGCTTCTACGGGCCGACGGCATAGAACTGTACCTTCGACAGGCAGCCTCTGTAGACATTTTTAAAGCACAGCTCAAGACCCACTTCTACACCCTTGCTTTTAATTGATCTTTTATTTTTTGTTATTCATGTCCTCACTGTATTGCATTACTGCTTGTTTTTTTATGTTTTTTACTTGCTTTTATTTTATTTTTTCTCCATTGCTCTGTAAAGCACTTTGAGCTGCATTTTATGTCATGAAAGGTGCTATACAAATAAAGTTTTATTATTATTATTATTATAGTCCTACTAGACCCCAAGAAATTACATCTGGCCACAAAAGATCAAGAGATCTACTGAATGTGTCAATATTGAGCCTACATGTATGACACAGTATGGCAGTAGATTCTTGTGATCTTCTGTGGCCAGATGTAATTTCCTGGGGTCTATTAGGACTATAGTAAATAATAATAAAACATTGCCATAATATTGTGTAAATAAATACATGTTTAGCCCCATCCTCGAATCCCCCCGTCCCCCTGTCAAAAACAGGTAAAATCCCTAAAACGAAAGAAAGCAGCAAATGAAAAAAGTTTAACACTCATCTTTTACTTTCTCTAATAACTACCTAAAACATGAACCTTGGTTGAAAAAAAAATAAAGTTGTCCTTTATTAATCACTTACATGCAATTGAAACAGTCTAAGCATTGAAGCAGCCTTATTTCCTTTTGATCGCATGCATTCTTCTTTTGAACAACTCTGCATTGTTCTTAGAGCGGTGTGGTATACTTAACACTAACAGTCTCTTCAGATTCAGTTTCTACTTGTTTCCATTAGCGTTGCAATACAACATTCAGTGGATATGTCTTATTAACCGTATAGTACAGATAAAGAAAAGAAAAAAGAATCACACTCGTGTGAAGTGAGGGGCGAACTTATCATCATACATCATTACCTTCCGTGCTCAGCCAATCAAATCATCACATTGTGTGGTACGCACACAACACACAAAGCTGGGTATAGGAGGGGGCTAAGCACCCTGCATACCGTGGGATGCCTTCAATGTCTTTTTGTCTTTTTTTTCCTCGTTTCTCTTTGTGGTTCTCTGTTTTGTTTTTTTTGTAAATGTTTCTTTGTTCTCTTTTCTCTTTTTTAATATTTTTTGTTTGTTTTGTTTATATGTTGTTTATGTATAGTATCACATGGAATATATTGTGATAAGGATATAGGCACTAATAAGCTATAAGCTTCCACCTAAGCCTTTTCGATCACCTTAAAACAGGGGTTCCCACACTTTTTTAACTTGAGAGCCACTTTCAAAATGACCAGCTCAACAAGATCTACCCACCAGAAAAAATATGATCCCATTGCTGAAATGTGTTTAAAAATGTACCTGAGGGTGCTTTGGAATATAGTGTCGCTGGCGTTACATACAGCAAGACATAAGACAAAGACACTTGGAATGGGGAAATAGAGGGGAAATGAAATTGGTAGGGTGTTTTTGTATATAACTTTGTAATGCTACTGACAACAAATTCCAAATGTTTTTTAATATTTAGATTAAATATATATGTTTAGGACCATGCCATGCTGGTATCTACCTGCACAGCCTTTGTGATCTACTGGTAGATCGCAATCTACCTTTTGGGCACCCCTGCCTGAACTGTTTAATTTGTAATGACTCTCTGAAATAAACTATTCATTCATTCCCTCTCCCTGTCGTCCGTCCGTCTGTCCCTCACAGCCAACCCATCATGGCTTCCACCATGTCAATGAGGAGCTACTCTATGGGCCGCCAGCCGTCCTTCTCCAGCCTGTCTCTGCGCGACAGCGGCCGCGCTCGCTCCAGGGCCTCGGTGTCGTTCGCCGGGGGAGCCCTGCCGCTGTCCCGCTCGGCCTCCGTCAGCCAGGGTGACCTCCTCAACGGGCCGGTCGGTCTGCAGCACGGCAACGGCATCCATGGCAACAGCACCAACGAGAAGGAAGCCATGCAGAGCCTCAACAGCCGCTTGGCCAACTACCTGGAGAAGGTCAGACCTTTTTCCACCTTGGCTTTTCGTCGAAATGTAAAGTTTCTGTATCAGTGGTGCTCAATATTTCATGTCAAGGACCCCAAAAATGTTATGTAATTGGCCACTGACCCCCATCTGAAAATATGTTGTTCCAGGGACCCCCCCGCAAGCAAAGATTTTAGTTAAAAACTGGGGGGGAGAGATGGGGGGGGAGACACGCAGCAAAAGTCGTTGGGGATCGGGACTCGAACCTGCGGGGCGGGGGTTGCAAGACATGGCCAATAAACCATTTCTGGCGGTCCCCAGCCAAAAACGTTGAGAACCCCTGTACTATAGTAAACAGCTGGCCTCTTCTTAACCAGATTTTGTCCCTATTTTGGGTCATTATTCGTAGATAGGCTATTTTTTTTTAATATCCAAAGTATGCATTTAAATGGGGATTTAGTGGTTAATAGGTTTAAATGATGTGAAATAGCCTAGATGTGGTTGTTATCATAGACATAATAAACGTAGACGCCGTTTCCGGCTCTGGAGTGTATATATGTGCTCAAGGGAGGGCAAAACTTTCCCGAGATTCCTTGCGAAGCTCCGCAGAAGCATGAGCGTGCGTCACAGAGCGCATGTTCGGTCTGTAAGTCCCGGAAAAGATGCGCTGTAAATGGCCAGTAGTCACTTGAGTGGCAGCGCGACGTAACGTAGCCTTCCACACTTCCGGCGTACTTCCGCCCCTCCTTCAACACACACCGCTCCAACGAACTGCAGCGGCCAATGAGGCATCTATTTTTGAGTGGTGCAACCACTCCAAGGAACAGCAATGTCCGTGTTCACCTATGTGTTAATGAGCACGAGTATGACTATTAGTACCAGTAGGGGCGCTGTTGTGCCAGAAACAGAGAGAGAGAGAGAGCGTGCTGCACTGTTGCCTGCTAATGAGACAGAGAGAGAGAGAGAGGAAAGGGGAGGGGAGGGGGGGGGGTGGGGGTGTTGCACCACTCAGTTCACACGGGTGCGATTTTTAAAATATCTATGGTTGTTATGAGCCATGCAGGGCCCAGAGTTATATTGAGGTTGGTTGTTTTGTGAACGTATGTACCTGTTGGTGTGTCTCCAGGTGCGTTCTCTGGAGCGTGCCAACGCTGATCTGGAGCTGAGGATCAAGCAGCACATGCTGGACCGCATCCCCAAAGGTCACGACATCGACAGCATGATGGCCCAAGCCCATGCCGTCGAACAGGAGGTATGCAGAACACAGAACGCACGCACGCACGGTGCGACAGTCTGGTTACATTGATTTACATGCAATGCAAATGAACCTTATATGCATCAGGGCCAGACAATGACCTAGTATACAGTTGCCCTTTGTAAGTTAACGTGTAACAAAATGACCACAGACATTCAGGTGAAGATGTGTCTACCCATTAACCCGAGCAACAACGGTTAACTGTGTTATGTGCATGTTTGTGCGCCTTCTCATTAACCATTTTGACATAGAAGAATAGCTGTCTACAAACTAACTCGGCTAATTTTGCTATTTTTGAACAAGTGTCAGCTGCTAGATAGATGAGGGGAAACTCAGTTGTCGTGGTAGTACCGCAGTTTGATTGATTGATTGATTGATTGATTGGACCGCCCATGACTTGCATACATGAGCTATTAACAGATGTTAATAGCTCATATATGTATAAAGATGTTACTTTACAGAAAATCTATTGAAAATAGCCGATCTACAACGCAACGCATTGTGAGCTTTTAGATCGGCTATTTTCAAATGACCGAAATGTATAGGTGGTTAATGTATGTTTTTAAAATCTCCCAAGTATAGTCTAAAGTTCTCAAATAATTGTAGTCAAATGTTGGCTCTGTATAGTGGAGCAGAAGTAAAAGTACTGGAAATTGAAAATACTCAAGTAAAGTACAAATACCTCAAAATTGTACTTAAGTACAGTACTTAAGTAAAAGTACTTTCCACCACTGCATATGAATTGTGATGATGTTGATCAGCATGTTGACGTGTTGTATCCATTAGGTGAGGAAGAAGACCCTGGAGAACGCCCGTCTCATGTTGGAGATAGACAACGCCAAACTGGCAGCGGACGACTTCAGGATCAAGTGAGAGAATTCACTTCAATTCACCTTTAGCTATAAGCCCCGCCCCTCTCCCACTTAGACACTCCCACTTGGACACTTTCCAGCCGGGCTCATTCATTCCAATGTAAATATCATGGATTTGACACATTAAATAAATATACTGGTTCATTTTTGGAACCAGACCTTCAAAATCTCTTCCAAATCTCTTTTTTCCACCCCGAGTGGAATAGTAAGAGAGTGGCCACACGCTTTGCTCTCACCGCAAAGCTGGTGCTATAGAGCTATAGTTCCAAACACTGGAACTATATCCCATTGAGATGGAATGAGCACTTCCGCATTCCATTGTTACAACGGGAGTCAACGCTATAGTGTCACCACTCTCATACTATTCCACTCGGGTCTAACCCATGTTATGCTTAGCTGGGATTGGACCATAGCAGTTCGGGGAGGGGCTTAGCTATAGGTAAACTCAATTCAGACTTTCAACAAACTGTTGCTCGATCTGTCTATAGTGGTGAAGTTTCCCTTATTGGCAGTGGTCAACTTTGAGTATAATAAATTTTCTTTCCTTTTCTGCAGTGGTGTAAAGTACATTTATTTTATGTACTTAAGTACAGTTTTGAGGTATTTGTACTTTACTTGAGCATTTCCAATATCCATTACTTTTACTTCTCTATACTCCACTATACATCCACCACATCTCAGAGCCAAATATTGTACTTTTACTACATTTATTTGAAGTTAGTTTGTAGATTTGGATTATTATTACAAAACATACATTACCCAAACATTTGTATACATTTGACAACTTGAAATGAGACATTCATTCTGGATAAAGAGTAGGGGAGAGCCGCCAAGGATGTAACATTTTGCACGTTTCATTTTTTTACTCAGAGATCCGTTTATCTACACATCTAATATTTTCAGGCAACGGACCTACACATGTCTGCTACCATAAACCACTGCAAGTTATGTTTATGATAAAACAGATCGGGAGTTATTAAACCGAACGTGGACGCTGTTTCAGTGTTACATTTGCTGCGCATATCGGATTAATTGTAACTGCATGCATGATAAATGTAACAACGCTAAAAAACACCATTAAACATATCGTTTTCAGCTTAAAGCAATTATATTTCATTAAAGCAACTCCTTATCATTGTTTTCATACCATGGATGTGATAAGAAAATGTATCAAACATAAGGGAAATATTAAATAGTATCGGGTGTACCAGTTTGGGCTTTTTATTTATTTTTGGTCAGTTCAATGGGGAAATACATTGATTAAACAAACGTTTGATTGATTGAGTTGTACAATGTTATACAACCCTAAACTAATTTTAGAATACGCTACACAATACAATTTTAGAACATATAATATTGGCCAATATGTCAAATATGTAAATATTACATATAATGGTATTTAATGGAAAGCGGACCATTTGTAACATGTTACAAATGGCCCACTTTTGCAAGTTTTCTTTGCCGTTGCTTACCGACCGGAATGAACGTGCATTCCGTCTAAACACGATGCAAACTAATGAAGAACATAAGCATGAAGACATCCATGTGGATTTTTATTCACCAACATCAAAGAAAAAAAATTGTAGCACACATATACTCCAGGTGTAAAATTATACGCCTTTTGAAAAAAGTCAGTTTTTCGCCAACTTTGGGTATATAATTTATTTTATTTCCTTCTCTGTTGTCTCTCCACGGACGTCAGGGGTAGAGTGGCCAGATGGTAACCGGAAGGTCGCCAGTTCGAACCCTGTGGGCTCCCCCTGCAGAGTTAGTGTCCAAGTGTCCTTTAGCAAGCCTCTGAACCCCTAATTGCTCCTGATGTTAGTGTTGATTTCGTCGACTAAAACTTAGACGAAGAATGTTCGTTGACTACCTTTTTTCACTGACGAAAACTAAACTTAAACTAAACTTAAATGAAGACTAAGCTATGACGACTAAAACTAAGACTAAATATACCGGTACTGAGAATTTCGTCAACAAATAAAAACTAGACTAAAATATTAGTAAGGAGCTGGTGGACAAGAGATCCAGTATAAGTCATTTTACACTTCGTTGCATGCTGAAAATAGCAGATCTACAAGCTCACAACGTGTTGCAGCTCGACGTGTTGTGATCTTGTAGATCGGCTATTTTCAGCAAGTTCGTTTATCCCCTCCGATTTTATAGGCCTCAAGTTCAGGTAGAGTATTATAGTCACCAATGTACACAGTTTAAAAAAAATAATTAGGTAGTTAAACAACTAGTCGACTAGTAAACTAGGCAACCAGTAAAAATGACTAAAAGAAGTGAATGCCCTAAAATGCACCGTTTACCACCAGGTGGGAGACGGAGCTGGTGATGTGTCAGTCCGTGGAGAGGGACTGTGTTGCCCTGAAGAAAGCTAAGACTGACCACGAGCAGCTCATTGCCACGCTGAGAGGAGACCTGGACAGTCTGAAGGAAGAGCTCTACTTCCTCAGGAAGAACCACGAGGAGGTTTGATTTGATTGATTGATTGATTGATTGAAGTATTTATTAACAGTTTGCAGAATTACAGTACATTTCAAGCACAACTAAATTTTTACACTCTAAATTAAGGAGCTTGCACACACACACACACACACACACACTGCTGCATTTTTCTGAGAACCCATCGTCCATAAATAAAGGAAAAACAGCACCCCCTTTTCCGACAGTCAACAGTCGTTTTTCTGAAAAAACGTGGGGAAAAAACGGTGCTACCAAACTTTGCTCTGATATTCGTGTCCAAAAACGGCAACGCAGTAGTGTGCAAGGGACCTTTATAGTCGCATATTGGTTCATTTGGACCCCTGGTGGTTCCCACACCTGACTTTGAGAAACAGTGCGATATTATGTGCCAGTATGTTTGCTTTCTGCCTTTGATGTTTTTTTTTATATCAAACCGTCATTTTAATGTTTCTACACTTCTCTTGTGTTTCCTTTTCCCCCCATGCATTCACTCTGAATACCTCACCTTTTACTCTGACCCCTCTTTACAAATAGCAATGTGTCTGGTATTTGACTGACCCAGTTTGTCAAGATTCATTCCCATTCCCTCACAGAGGTCTTTTCAGAGAGAGAGAGAGAGAGAGAGAGAGAGTCCACTGCTGTGTGGTCCTTTAGTTACTGCGAGACAAAAGGAGCGAGCGGATCTGGTTCCACAAACCAACTCTTTCTTTCTCATCAGCTGATATGGTACGGCCCGATAAGCAGCACCCTCTCTGGGGTTAAGGGACTTGAGACAAACCTACCCCCTCTCTTAAGGAAGAATTAACCTCATGAACCCTATAGTGTCACTTTTCTGGGTCAAACATTCAGTTAAAATAGCCAATCTACAAGCTCACAACGTGACACATATTGCCATGTCTTGTAGGCTTGTTCCATCATCAGCTATTATCGGCAAAGAGAAAGCATAGAGGGAGAAGGGAACGGGCCTAGCATCTTAACGGAGCCCTGAGGCACTCCGTTAAGATGGGAATTGTATAGTTCAAGATTAGCAGGGTTAGTGCTTGTTTTAGAATGATTCACTTTTTGGGTCACAATGCTCCCACACATACAACTGTATAGAATGCAGCCAGTATTATGCATTCTACACTTCACAGCTGTTTTAAAAGAACGGGTTAAATCATTGTTGGCCACATATTCAACCGAGAGCCTTAGATATCAAAAGAGTTACGCAAACTGCGTTCACTTCATGGGGCTTCAGTCCTACATAGACTTCTATTGAGAATGGGGACAACAAAATAGGGACCGGAAGTAGGCAGAAATGCATTGGACTCAGGCAACAGCCCAGCTTTAATGATCTTAAATCCCTTTATTTGAGACTGTTTTGTAGTAATATAGTACAACATAAACATTGCAGAGACTTTAGTTGTTACTGTACAATACTTTTAAACATATGTCGTGTTGCACACATACTTAAAATAGCTCTCATTTGCGCCGCCCTCATTGAAAACAATGTATTTCAAACTCCAGCTTGTGCCTCTCCAGGCTGCATGAACAGCGCTCGAGTGTTCGGTTTCTGCCCCCTCAATGTCGTAACTAGATGGCTCTGATTCAACCTATGAAGCTAAAAAGCACACGTGAAGTCATTTCCTGGCCCAAGAGAGATCAGGGCACAACACTCGATCTTCTATGGGTTATTTCAGTCCAGTATTTCCCGGGTTAAATAGGTGGTCTTTCAGATAAAAGTTAAACGGGGCCAAATGCCCGAATGGTGCTTCCCCCCCCCCCCCCCCCCCCCTAGTTAAGCACTACAATCAACCAACAGCCCGCAGCATGTTTCCAAGGGTTTGGAATAGTCTCCTAGCAACATGAGTGTTCAGCTTTTTAACCGCGTGCATAAGGTGGGAGTTGGAAGATGAAACACCGGGGTAACGTGAGCCCATTAACAATGAATGGAGAACAACTAAATAATGAAGATGTGCTCTCCCATTGGCACCCTGGGGTGTAGGATTCACAGAGCACTCACGTCCATTGGCTCTGGTCACCCTGGGTGTAGGATTCACAGAGCACTCACGTCCATTGGCTCTGGTCACCCTGGGTGTAGGATATTCACAGAGCACTCACTTCCATATGGTGCCGCATGTAACTTCACACAGATGTTGAATGCACCTCCTCCACACACACGGATCTGTCAGCCAAGCCACGTAGAGAAAAATAATCACACTCCTGTGAAGGGAGTGTTTATATCGGCCACATGAGACGTCGTACTTATACGTCGTCATTTAGTGCCCTATAACAAACATTAAAGTCCGTATAGACTTGGCTGGCAAATGATTTGTGATAAGTGCTCTTAAAGGAGAATTCCATGCTAGAAGGCTTTCTTACTTTTATTTGTAGTTAAGTCCCCACCAAAGAGGTCCAGGTGTTATTTTGTGCAAAAGCGCATTATTGGCTATTGCCTATACCATAAGCCCTCAATGAATTGAATTGAATTGCATTGCATTGAATGGGGCATTGGGGTGTTGTGCTAATTCGCTTATTTTGCTCAAAGATCATATAATCCATGTACAGTAAATAAATAGTATCCCAACCCCCATTGAGGGCTTATGGTAGGGGAAATAGACAATAATGCACTTTTGCACAAAATAACACCTGGACCTCTTTGGTGGGGACGTAACAACTACAAATAAAGGTAAGAAAGCCTTCTAGCATGGAATTCTCCTTCAAAGCCTGGTGGTGATTTATTTGTTTTTATTCATCCTGTGTTAAAATATAGGTCTATATATATAATCATCACTCCAGCTCTATGAATAATCTATGGATACCAATGTCATCCAGTCAGGACTCTATAGCAGAATATAGAGCCTCAGCGTTTTTTTAACAAAAATGTCACGATAACATACCATTATGTTACACTAAGCCTTTTGTGGACACCCTTGCTAGTCTCCAGTGTTGATTTCGGCGACTAAAACTAAGACGAAAGATCTTCGTCGACCACCCTTTTCCACTGACGAAAAATAAATGGAAACTAAATAAAAACTAAGCTATTAAGACTAAATATACTGACAATTTCGTCAACAGAATGTTAGGAAGGGACTAGTGGACAAGAGACAGTATAAGTCATTTTGCAATTAGTTGCATGCTGAAAATAGACGATCCACAAGCTCACAACACGTCGCAGCGTGACACGTTGTGAGCTTGTAGCTCGGCTATTTTCAGTAAGTGAAAAAAAAACAGTCATTACGACGGCATCAAGGCCCGCCAAAACACATTTTAGTCGACATTTTAGTCAACTGTAGATTTAGTCGCCTAAAGTCTTATAATATAGTCGACTAAAACTATAGACCAACACATTCCAACTAAATGTAAACTATTCAAGAGACTATGACTAAAACTAATTTGTGTGTTAGACAAGGAGGGAGTTGGGGGAGAAGAATGGAAGTGAGTAGCTGATAATCACTCATGTTGAACAATACAGTAAGTTGTATATGTTTAAATATGACTCCCGTGTGGCTCCTTTCATCTATACTCTACAGGGAAAAATATGACTTGTCCTTATTGTCTGTAATACTGTAACTACAGCAACAGTGAGGACAGTATTGTACCCCCCCCTCATCTCTCTTTCTCTCTCTCTCTCTCTGTGCACACACACACGCACACGCACACACACACAACTAAAATCAAAATTTGCTGCCAAAACAAAAACACAACCCTTGGCTTGTCATCTGTCTCTATATAGGAACTTGAGCAGATGAGGTCTCGTATTGCCAGAGACGAGGTGACCGTGGAGGTGGAGACGGCCCGCGGCCCAGAGCTGGGCGCGGTGCTGTCGGACCTGCGGACGCAGTACGAAGGCATCGTGAAGAAGAACAAGGACCAGGCGGAGCAGTGGTACCGCAAGAAGGTCAGTGCAGTGGCAGTGTTGTTTTCGTCGACTAAAAAAAACTACGACGGCGAAAAATGTTCGTCGACTACCTTTTTCCACTGACGAAAACTAAATGAAAACTGAATGAAAACTAAGCTACGGTGACTAAAAGTAAGACTAAGACAATTTCGTCAAGAAATAAAAAACTAGACTAAAAGGGACAATACAAGTCATTTTACACTTGGTTGCATAGCCGATCTACAAGCTTACAACGTGTCGCGCGGCAACACGTTGTGAGCTTGTAGATCCGCTATTTTCAGCAAGTGTAAAATCAGTCATTATGACGGCATCAAGGCCCGCCAAAATACATTTTAGTCGACTAAATCAACCGTAAATGTTGTCGAAATCGCGTGACATTTAGTCGACTAAAAGTAGACATTCCAGGTGATTAAAATGTGACTAAAACTAAATGAAAACTATTCAAATGACTGACTAAAACTAAAATCAAAAAGGGGTTCCAAAAACAACACTGGTGAGTGGTCAAAATGCATTCAAATTATTTAGTTTTATTGTTTATTCAACAAAACAATAATTTGCAATACCCTTCTCCTGGTGTCACAGCAGGTTATACCAAAGGGGGGGGGGGGGGGGGGGGGGGGGGTGATGGAAAAACACTACTAGTATTAAAGGTGCACTACATGTTGTCTCAGTAAGACAGCCCTCCCCATCCACAAGGAGGGAGGGAGGAGCAGTGCACCAAAGCATTATGGGAATTGTAGTCCAGGAAGTAAAGTGATCCCAGTGTCCATGACATCATGGAGTCCATGGACACTTTGAAATACTTAAATATCTACAAACACATATTACCCACATAAAACCCCCCAGGAAAGTGTTTCTTGTCTCACAAACATCATTAAAATAAGATCTGGTTGCTAAAGGGGTGAAGTGGCCCTTTAACCCATTCTGGGCGCGAAGTGGGAACCCCTTTTTGTGTTTTAAGCATTATGTTACACTTTGTCTATTGGAAAATAGCAGATCTACAAGCTCATAGCGCGGCACCGGGTGCCACGCTACGAGCTTATAGGTCTGCTATTTTTTTTAATTTAAAAATAAATAAATAGACATTCCGTGCATAGATGTGCCACGCAATGGTAGGCCTCGGGCCTGAGGCCTGGTATGGTAGGCCTCAGGTCTACCATTCTGAAATTTAATTTAATAATATTTGGACTGCTGGACAGCTGACAGTAGGCTCTCATCACTCTTACATTTTTTTTTTCTTTGATGCTGAAGTAGGCCTTGAAAGTCTCCACACATTTCTCTGCGAATGGTTTCAATACTGCCACATGTCGACAGGTGTGTGTAGGCTAAAGAGGCTTTAGGGAAACAGGTTTGTGTATTCATGCAGGAGGCAATGAGGTATGACAGGTATGGCTGTGCTCTAGTCTAGGTTGTGTATTTCTATGTTGTTGTGGTTCCCAAAAAAGGACATAGTGTTTGATTGGCTGCCAATTAGGCCGCACACAGTGACAGGCTTCATGTGCGGCCTAGAGGGCAACTGAGCATGTGCAACACCATACCTCTGACTTACACCATGGTGTAAGATGTGTCCTTTGGGAAACCGGGCCATTGTTTTAACCCATTTTGGGTGGGAACCCCTTTTGGTGTTTTAAAAAAATCGTGTAAAATGTGCCGCAAATTCAGAACGAACGGTTTTAACTCAAATCTTTGCTTCTGGGGGTCCCTGGAACAACATTATTTTCAGATGGGGGTCGGAGGCCAATTACATATCATTTCTGGGGGTCCTTGACATGAAATATTGAGCACCACTGGCATAGAAACATGGGTTTTCAGAAAACTTTTAGGATTTACTGTAGAAGACATTGTTTTAATTTGGTCTCCTCTGCAGTTGGATAACGTGCAGAACGAAGTGAAGGAGAGCAACGAGGCACTGAGGGGATCTCAGAGTGAGCTGACTGAGCGGCAGCGCTTCCTGCAGACGCTGGAGGTGGAGATGGAAAGCCTGCACAAACAGGTACGCTGGAAATTGTGATGGAGATGGCGTATGAATGGAATATGTCGGGCGGCTGTGGGCTGTGTGGCTCAGGAGGTAGGGCAGCTAGGGCAGGTCGTCCAATGATCCGTGGGTCGGAGGTTTGAATCCCGGCTCCATGCAGGGCTGGACTGGGACACCACAAGCAGCGCGCAGATAGCAGAAACTCTACCGCCCGCTCCGTCGAGGCACACACAAACAAGCAAGCCCTAATACCACCACTTTTACAGAACAACATAAATGATACAAACCAACAGACAACTACACAACCCTCTGTTGCTCTCACAAGAAAGATGCTGGCAAAAGGATTCAAGATAGAAGAGGGTTTATTTGTCACTCACTGATACAGGTACAGTGAAATTATCATGATGGCACTGGCAGAATGGCAGCACGACTGGACCTTTCCTGGTGGCCTGCCGACTATTGGCCTGCCTGCCTGCCGCCTATTGGCCTGCCTGCCTGTCAATTCTTTTTTATCTTTTTTTATATCATGGCAGCCCCCTATGGTCGCGGCCCACCGAGAATATGCCCGGTACATCCTATGGCCACTCCAGGCTCCAATGAGTCGGTTGTTGCTGGCTTGCCACCATTGGTGTGGGAAGTGATGACGCTGTTCAATGCCACTTCACCTCCCAATGAATAAACCCAATTGTAAAGAAAGCGCTTTGAAAAGCGCTATAAAAATGCCATTCTTTGTGCGTCTCTCCTACCTCATGAAGATGCCAGCACATCTTAAGCTTTTATGAAACAGGCTTTACTGTATACTGTATAGCTCTCTGAAGAAGTATGTATTGATTCTAGGATCTGTTTGGATCTCACTTGTATTAGGAGGGACTGAATAGGGGTAGGATTTGTGTCACCCTATGCGTGAAATACTGTAATGCACACAGATAATTCATCTTGTTATACTGCGTATATTCTCATGCATGCCCATGTACTCCTAAATTATTTGAATATTCACTTCATATTGACACCAAAACATAGAATTGAAACATCATTCAAGTAGGTTCAGCATCAACTCTAATATATAGGTAATGTCAAAGAAAGTGTTGGCTCAATGTGGAGAAGACAAGAATTGTGTATGTGTACAGTAACAGATGTATATTTGCCTTGCAATAAATATCTCCAAATTGTTGTTTTGTAGTTGAATAGAACATACAGGTCAGTACAGTACAATTCCGGAAATTAAAACTGACATCAAACTGACAACAAATCCATTACAACTAAAACTGATACTAGCCTCTGAGATGCTCACATTGACAGCATACGTGAGGAGGCAGGAGACCAGTTCAGAGTGTTTCCACTGAGAATGAGTTGGTTCCGAACCATAAACGTTCGTTCCCAATGTGAACCACAAAACAGTGGTTCAGCTTTGTAATTTGCACGCAGCGCTTTGTGAACCGAGACGATATAAGTGGGTGGTGTGTCAGTAGGTTGGAATTTGGGAGGACGCAGACACAGTGACACACGCAACAGAACATAACAGATAACGCAAACACGAAACGATCCAAGCGTATACGGATGCATCGCGATCCAGAATCCAGCTGAGACTTGCGGGGCGTTATAACAACCTCGTGGATACTGTTTACATCGGTTTGTGTTGTGCAGCGCCCTCGGGGCGTCTGCGGGCATGACGGATCCTCCTCCTTTTCAACATTTTGTGTTTAGGTATAATAATAATAGGTATAATAGCGCCACCAAATTAACCGGGGTTCAATCTGGTGGAAATGCAGCCGGTTCGCGACCGGTTCGCAAAAAGCACCAAGGTTCGGAACGGCACTGGTTCTGAAGCGACGTTCTTTTGGTGGAAAAAGGGGCCTAGGTGTACAGCGTTGGAGAGGTAACCTGTCTCGTCTTGCGTCCTCACTAGGTGGCAGCGTTGGAGGGCAACCTGGGCGAGACGGGCCAGAAGTACGCCAGTGAGATGGACAAGCTGCAGGGGACGCTGAACCAGCAGGAGGACGACCTGTCCCAGCTCCGGCTGGACATGCAGCGCACCAAGACCGACTACGAGCAGCTGCTCCGCATCAAGCAGAACCTGGAGATGGAGATCGCCACCTACAGGCGTCTGCTGGAGGGAGAGGAGGCGTGAGTTCTTCTTCTGTCTTTATGTATACCTTCTTCTTCTTCTTCTTCTTCGAGTCCGTAGCAATCTCAGATCGTCGTTCTGCCAATATCGGGCACAGGCCGGCATGCACAGCTGATGATGGGCTGATGCCAGGTCTTCTGGACTGCACCGTTGGGGCATTGTCTGCACCAGTGTTGATTTCGTCGACTAAAACTAAGACGAAAAATGTTCGTTGATTACCTTTTTCCACTGACGAAAACTACATGACTAAAACTAAGACTAAATATACTAACAATTTCGTCAAATAAAAACTAGACTAAAATGTTAGGAAGGGACAAGTGGACAATAGATCCAGTATAATTCATTTTTACAATTAGTTGCATGCTGGAAATAGCTGATCTACAAGTTCACAACGTGTCGCGGGCATGTAGATCAGCTATTTTCTTTTTTTTATGTGGCTTTACGCTATGGCTCTGCTCTCAGCCACCACAGTGGATATTTTGACATTATTATTATTATTATTTTTGTTATGTTGCCACTACTGTTGGAATAGCCATAAACTACACAGGTTCATCCCGATGTTCTGGGCATCTTTGTAATGTTGGTGTTAGTAAAAAGCTAGTAAAAGAGTAACGTTTGAGGCAGACTAACATCAGTCACTCTTACCATTCAATGTTGTAGAAGAGGTGCAAATTTACCCCGCAGCTACATCAGCTCTGCATACAGGAAATACGTAAGCTGCGACCATGAGACCCGTTTCTGAATTCGTCTATAGACTGGGCTCACTACTAAAATATAAAATATCAGAGAGAGAGAGAGGCAAATATTTCCCCCAGATTGGGGATGCCATGCTTGGTTTAAGTGTCTGAATAAACCATTTAGCAGGATGTGAGAAGAATGTGTAAATGGTACATTTATATAGCGCCTTTATCCAAGGCGCTTTACATAGATGGTGCATTACATTCACCCATTCACACACACATTCATACACCGATGCCAGAGGAAACCATGCAATTAGGGGTTCAGTGTCTTGCTCAAGGGCACTTCGACACTAACTCTGAGGGAGCCCACAGGGTTCGAACTGGCAACCTTGCGGTTCCCATCCAGCCACTCTACCCCTGAGCCGCCGTCTCCCATTAAAGCCGTTGTGTATTACAATGGTTCTTCTTACAAAGCCAGGGTTAGAGCCAATCCTAATCTTGTCTTCATGCTAACATGTCTTCTTTCTGTCCCTCAGCGTCAAGGAAGTTCCTCCTCCTCCTAAAAGTGAGTACTTTGCTTTGATACGCAAGATTTGTGTAATGGGATGGGAATGGTTATATTTAATTGATTCTGGGTTAGGGTTATTTTTCCTTCAGCTGTTTCAAGCATTCATAATGTAATCACACGGTAATAGTGATTGATCTACCATTTGTAAATATGGGTGGACAAAATTACATGTTGATACAAATGACAATAAAATGGTGCGCGAGCGAGCACACGCACACACAGAACCAGGGCAGTGCGGCACAAGCCATATGTCAAATGATACTATTACAAGCCATAAACAATTCAAGAACATCACAAACAACTCGGCTCCTATAGCAACCAACTAATGTGGGTGTGAAAGTCCATTTACCAGAACTTGCGTGTGTGTGTGTGCGTGTGCGTGTGCGGCTGTGCGCGTGCGCGTGCGTGTGTGTGTGTGTGTGTGTGTGTGTGTGTGTGTGTGCGTGTGTTGTATAGGATGTAATTTTTATTAAACAAGTTAAATAAACCCAAAGGAAATTTCCAGCAGTATTGCTGTTCATTTTGTATTGTATTGTAGTGCAGTGTAATTACAGTTATTAGAGTGGGGATGTAGCCTATAATTATATGCAAGACTTCATGGAAGGCTGTTGATTCCTTTGCTAGGTATATGCATACAGTATATACACACATGAATATACATTCATATAGACATAGAATGCTGATACATCTTTTTTTAATCTCATCTCATGTAATCTCAGGTTTCGTCTAACAAATAATAAATCAGCCTTTAAGAAAAAGGTATAAAGAGGTATTTACTTGAATATAGATGACCAGAATTTGAAAGAAACAACTTTAGGCTAAATACAATTACAGTTATTCTATACCAGTGTTTATGTTTTAAATCTGTTTTCTAATTGAGATTTGATGAGATGTAATTGTGTTAATTAAATCAGCTAATGGGGATCCTTTTCAAATAAACAAATACAATAAAGAAGGAGGAGAAGAAGAAGAATGTAATGAATTATGTAAAAATCAACTTAAACACATTTGTGTTATTCGTGTTTACCGTTTTTTTGTTTGTCCAGCTTGATTTTATGTGTCACTCTATGCTGTTGTAGCGCTTCAATTTCCCTTTGGGGATTAATAAAGTATATCTCATCTCATCTCATCTCTCTCTCAAACACACTCCTGCCAATGCCATTGGAATTCAATCAGATCACATCATCAGCGTCATCTCATGTAATATCTGCTCTCAATCATGTGTCTTTGCGGTGCAGAGGAGCCTGACGTGCGCACCAGGAAGATCGTGAAGGTGGTGACCCAGACCATGGTCAATGGCAAGGTGGTGGACGAGTCCAGTGAGACTGAGGAGATTGAGGAGACAAAGAAATAGAGAGAGAGAGAGAGAGAGAGCAAAGAGCATAAGACTAGAGCAGTGGTGCCCAAACTGTTTCATCTCAAGGACCCCCACATTGACACTAATTAGCCCCGCGGACCCCCATTTAAAAAGATATGCCAATATAGGGTATGTGCATGCATTAAGTGAATGGCAGATCGAGTGGAAAAGTGAGTGACAAAGTTAATTTAATGTTGTTTAAAGTCATTTAATGGCATTTCTATCTCCGGGACCCCCAAATTCAGGTAAAATCAAGGTTAATTTTACTCTTGAGAGTGTAGAAAATGACCCACACTCTCAGAGTTACAGACCCATAAGGGTCCATTTGGTTCCAAACTATCACTTAGCCGGGGACCCCCTGTAACTCCCTCAAGGACCCCTGGGGGTCCCCGGAACCCACTTTGGGAACCACTGGGCTAGAGGAGAAAAGGGCAAACTAAGGCCTAAGTAATTTAGCTTTGGTTTGAATTTGAAATTAATTAATGAAGAAAATAGTTTACGGAGATGCACAGGAGATGCAGAAATATTTGTAACTAAACCAGCATCATTCTTACTTACAAAAGAAGCCCATTTATTTGCTTTTGGAGTAGACAGACTAGATCATTTTAACAACACCCACTTTGAATCGCTTGTGTGAGTGAACATATTCTATAACAATAATTGTAATTGTTTGTTTTAACAATAATATAGTTTAGTTCTGCATTATGAAACTCTGTTTATGGTGACTAGAGGAATCTAACTTTATAGCATTCTCTTTTGCTACTACAGCTTTCTGGAATTTCTTCAGATATTTATTTCTTATGAATCTATACCAGAGAAGGCAATACACAGGCCTACTGAAGTAAAATCACAATACATATGTATTTCTCTTGAATTGCATTTCATTGTTTTTGATCCAGGTGCTTGTTTTTAAATTCTCTGAAAATCTCAATAAAGTTGTCCCAGCCCCTTATAAAAGTATGAATTCCCTCCATTTTTCTCTTATTACCGTGATGCATAAAATGTAAAATTGTAAGGTATTTTATGTAGTGCAATGTGCTGTGAGCTTGTGGATGCCTGGATGGAGCTTGTTTTTTTTCCTATTTTTGGAAAGAAATTAAATGTAAGAGAGAGAGAGAGAGCTTATGCAGTTAATAATTAGGTCTATCAGTTGTATAGTCAAATCAAGCGACAATCAAGTCTTTGCTGAGATGCAACTTAGATGCTGCCTTCAATTTGGCATTATGCCTATACTTTGTTTTCACTAATTGAATCTAAAAATGTATTTGCGTTAAAAGCTCATATCATATCTCAGCATAAACACATGCAGTCAGTGTGTTACAGAGGATAGGGCAGAACAGAAGAAATATGAAACCAGCTTACCTTTATAATTAGAGTCACTGACTCACTCCTCCCCAGTTATTATGAAGGTGCATGGGTCACAGCTGTTTCCATTGAGCTAAAGTGTATGTGTGTGTGTGTGTGTGTGTGTGTGTGTGTGTGTGTGTGATTGCATGCTGAGGATTGTAATATTAACCCAGTTTGTACAAGGAGAAAGGAAAGATCCTTGATATGGAATTCTCTCTCGTTTGTTTCTTTGTACACCACTGAGAGGCGCTGTTGCCTGCACTGTTCACATGTCCTGGTCAAACTACCTTCAGTTTTATAGTTTATTTTTCTTTATTTCTGTCCTCTTAATTTCAGTGCTATCCAGCAATGCATTCAGTTTGGCTACATCCTCCATTTAACTTGTTATTGATGGTGACCTCATGATATAGTCCATAGGAATGGTTTACAGATATGACCAAATAGATAAATAATAATGTTGAGTTTACATTTCAACTGGCTTCTTGAATGAATGATTGTTCATTCCATGTCTTTTAAGAGGGGTTTTAGATTTCAGTGACGAATCTAGCATTTTCTACAGTGAGACCAAAGTGCATTGTAGTACGTTGTAGATAACAAAGTGGTAATTATAGTAGTTTTTGTTTTAAATAGTTTTTGGTGTCGAATGCCATCCTATGTCATTCTTGGACTGTCCTGACGGATTCCATTAGTTTATACACAGGGTTGGGGTCATTGGTTCCAGAAATGAAGTGGTGTTATAATTACTGATCGTCTGGACTGGTTTCATATGTTTTATTTTCTATATTTACCTGTGTGTATTCGATTCGATTCTATTGCCTGTGTCTTATTTATTTGTCTTTTGTCTGAAAATGTTTAGCCTCACAACATTAAATCAAGAATGCCGTTTCTTTTTTCATTCTTTTGGTGTTTTAAACAGTTATAATTTAGCTATTTAAAAAAGCATATTCCAGTTTTCTGTAGTAGTTTCTTCAAGTGTTCAAATTTTATGACTGGATAGCACTCGATCTGTAGAGTCCTACATTACTATCTCCTACGATCAACGGTTAGGGTTTGGGTACTGTAGCATGCCGTTTTTCATCATTTTTGAGGACTAAAATCACTCCGAGACCATGGACTATAGCCCATGATTTTGTCTTTTTTCAAATCCTCGTTTTCATCGTTTTTGACCATGGATTATAGCCGGGTTAGGGTTAGGTTCCACGGGCTAATAAAGTGTAAATTCGGGGGTCCTTGACAAGAAAAGGTTTGGGAACCACTGTTGTAGAGGTTCTATAGAATAGATAGATGTTGATATTATTAAGTTAGTGACTTTGAAAGGGGTTGGTCTCACAAATGTATGGTATACTAGAAGGGTTTCATAAAGATGACTCGGAAAAAATAAGACAAAAATGGACACAGGACCTTCAAGTGGAAATCTCAGAAATTGATTGGGGTTTTTAATATGTTCCAAGGCACAAACACAACCTATCAATACTAGATTAAGACTAATTCAGTATAATTGGATAATGAGAACTTACATAACCCCGGAGAAAGTAAATAAATTTGATCCAAACATTCCTGATTTATGTTATAAATGTGGGGAACATAAAGGTACACTGTTACACTGCTTATGGGAATGTGAGGAGATTAAAACATTCTGGAGGTCTGTGGTCCATTATGTCTCTCAGATTACATCAGGTCCAGTTCCTCTTTGTCCTAAATTATGTATACTCAGTATTTATCCATTAAATTGTACACTAAATAGTAATGAAAAAATAATGACCGACCTTTGCCTGTTACAGGCCAGACGCTCAATTGCGCTATGTTGGAAAAATGTCAATGCCCCTACGATCGGCTTTTGGCTGAGGAATTTAACAACCAGTTTGGCACATGAGAAACTAACATATGTAGCCTAATTAGGAAGAAACCTGCGGTATTCTACCTTGTATTTGTGTAATTTTCATAATGTTGCTGTTGTCTGAGGTGATGTCTGGTTGTTGGCTGATCCAAGATTTGGGTCACACTCACAAGGTGGCGGTAATGCACCAAAAACTGGATGCCAACTGTCGTAAAACAGAAAGAAGAAGAAGCAGAAGCAGCCATTTTGACTCTGACACAGAATGGTGTTCACTGTTCACCAAGCATGGTAGGCCAAAATGTTTGTTGCAGCTGATGCTGCTACTGGCTTTCGGTTGTTTTAGCACTTTAGTCTGTGTCAAACATTAATGTCTTATTTGATCTTATTCAAATTTATTTGTTTCAGTCTTCAAATGAGTTGACCACAAATGAAGTGCTCTGCTGCTGTGTCTATAGAGACGTGGAGATACCGGTAAAAAGCATACATGTGTTCTACATTCTACCTGTGTCTGTGTATTTAAATGCACTTTTAGTTTAGTAATATCACTTTTCTTTTCTTGTAGCTGTGGTGCTGTTGATGTCCCCCCTTGCCCTCCCATTGATTGTGCTGTAGTATCACTGCAAATCAAAGTAGGTTTTATTGTTTGTTCTTTTAATAATGATTTGAATGCAGTGTTTGCTTATACCAGGGCTGCCCACTAATGTGTTTTTCCATTTCCTTAACCCATTTAGACGTGAGAACAGATTCTACAAATGTCTTCTAAATCATGACAGATTTCTGAAAAAACTTTTTCTATGTCAGTGGTGCTCAAACTATTTCATGTCAAGGACCCCCAGAATTATCTGTATTTGGCTGTGCCTCAATATATGGTGTTCCAGGGACCCCCCCCCCCCCCCCCCCCAGAACCATATATTTGAGTTAAAAATTCGATGAAAGAATATATATAAGATTTGCACACATTTTCAAGATTTTTCAAAAATCGCAGATCTACAAGCTCGTAGCGCAGAGGTTGTAGATCTGCTATTTTTCAACAGTTAAAGTTTAAAATAATGGTTAAAGTGGTTAAAAGCTATATAAAGGCAACACCGATGTGGCCCCATGGTCTAAATGGGTTGAGGGGACCAGTCTTTTATGTTGTTGTTAATTTGAGTTATCCATTTAGTTTGTATAGGCAGTTACTGTAGACATTTGAGTTGTTTTCTACTGGCACGTTTTAATTGTTTTCTCTAATCTGTTACAGTTGTAACCTTTTTCAAGGCCGGGTCCGCCCTGCTGCACACGACTTTCCTCTGTTGTTGGGACTGCACCGTGGGACCTTTGGGTGTTTATTGGTGTGTATGTTTATTGGTTATACCTCCACTGCTAATGTTGTTGCATGAGTTATTGTCTTGAGTTGTCCCCTTTTCTTTCCCCAATATAATTTCGGTATAATAGTTGGTGTCCTCGGTCCGACCTGCCCTTTCATAGGAGAGCTAATTATAAACTTGTCACTTTATTATCTTATCTTGCCTGACTAACATTTTTGAAGGGTGCAACCCTGCCTATGTGTTGGTTCACCCACCCACCCATGCACCTATGTGACTGTGAGCACCTTTAGTACACTATTAGTACCAGTAGGGGCACTGTTGTGCAAGAAACAGAGTGAGATAGTTATATACTGTGTAGCCACATTGAAGTAGTACAGTTGTTATAGTACACACACACGCACACACACACACACACACACACACACACACACACACACACATTACTGCTTGTTTGGGATTTTGCTGTGGTTACTTATTTACTTTGTGCTGTTATCATCAGTATCTTTTAACTTTAATTTTTACGTGTAGGGCACAGTTTATGGAAACCTCGCTCAATGTCTTCGCTACTCCTGCACAGCAACGACCCACTGCGCCGACAGAGCACCAAGGACCCACTGCGCAGACAGAGCACCAAGGACCCACTGCGCAGACAGAGCACCAAGGACCCACTGCGCAGACAGAGCACCAAGGACCCACTGTGCAGACAGAGCACCAAGGACCCACTGTGCAGACAGAGCACCAAGGACCAACTGTGCAGACAGAGCACCAAGGACCAACTGCGCAGACAGAGCACCAAGGACCCACTGCGCAGACAGAGCACCAAGGACCCACTGCGCAGACAGAGCACCAAGGACCCACTGCGCAGACAGAGCACCAAGGACCCATTGCGCAGACAGAGCACCAAGGACCCATTGCGCAGACAGAGCACCAAGGACCAACTGCGCAGACAGAGCACCAAGGACCAACTGCGCAGACAGAGCACCAAGGACCCACTGCGCAGACAGAGCACCAAGGACCCACTGTGCAGACAGAGCACCAAGGACCAAGTACAAACTGTGAGTACGTCCTTCTTTTCTTGGAAATACATTGAACTGCGTATTACAAGATTACAAAAGGCATAATACATAAGCAGTGTAATATTAAAAATAAGAACAGCAGCATGAAATGTGTTATATAAAGTAAAAACAATACTGTCATCTTATTTTAAACGGTAACAAATGAAAACAAGATTACCTTGCAAGTTTCTAAATTGCCCCATGCAATGACATCATGGAGTCCATTATTGAAGTCCATTGTAATTGATTCCAGGTAAATGGAGCGCTAAAACCGAAGGCTGTTTTACGGCCGGCTGGCTGGCTGGCAATTAAAGCAGACGAGAAACCCTGGGCCGTTCCGATCATTATCAAAAAAGTTTGATATTTATTTGGCTTGCTGTATGTACAGTATAGTATGGATACTATACTGTAAGAAGGTTGGGGGCTCTTTTGGGTCAAACAACAGTAGTGTGTTGGTGCTAGAGGCCCATTGGCTCTGTGTCTCTCCATTTGATGATGTTTGGTTGTAACCCCAATCCTTGTGTTGGGAATTGAAAGTCCCCTGTATATATGGCAGGTGCAAATACCGGCAGGGGTGAATTAATTCACATTATCATGTCTTCTGCAGATGAACTTCCACCAACTCCTTCTAATACCACATCCTAATACCACCTTCTTCTAACACCACCTCTTTCTGACACGTCCTTCTAACACCACCTCTTTCCATGTTGGTGGAAGCTGATCTGCAGAAGAGTAGCAGCCTCCAACTTTTCACCAGAGGAGAAAAACTGAAATTATTTATGTTGTATCCAAAATGAGTTAATACCATTTTTAAGAATTTAGGTAGGTGGTTCCACAATTAAATGCATTTAAATTGAAATTTTAACTTTTTTAAATTTTAACTGTAAAATGTATAAAGTTGATTATATTGATTTGAAATCAATATAATCAAATGTATACATTTTACAAAGAATATTGCATTATGGTAGTTGACACATCAATTCCCAACACAAGGATTGGGGTTACAGCCAAACATCATCAAATGGAGTGACACAGAGCCAATGGGCCTCTAACTCCAACACACTACCGTTGTTTGACCCAAAAGAAGCTTCCACTCTGCACAATGGAACACCCATACCAACCCAGACCTGCCCTTTGCCATGTGTCGGCAATGTAAATGCATCAGTACCTCAGTCAACTAGTATCTTGCAATTTATTACAATTTAGGCATTTAGCAGACGCTCTTAATCCAGAGCTACTTACATTAAGAAAGAACGAAAAGCATGGCAATACATCACACACATAAAAAGTTAGTTATCATGAAACATGAGTAAGCTAAGAACGTAACAGTATATATAATTAGTGACTAATTGTTTCGGTAGTGACTGTTTCGGTAGTGACAATTTTATCTAGTTTTTAGCTTAACTCTACAATGCTAGGAAAAACATGCCTAAGAAAAACAGCTTTAAACTGATGTACATGGATAGAAACATCACATTTAGCAGAAAATCCAAAATAGTTTATAATTTATGAGAAATGATGTGTTTCGGTAGTGACACTCCTTAAAACCACACACTGATTTTCAGACTTTGGAAGACATTAATTTCAGACTGAAGTAAACTAGCTACTCATCATTTGGCCATGATGAACATGAAGTCTGTCACTTCTTGGTGAAGAGTGTGGGGGTGTGGCTAAGTTAAACCAGGCTCCATCTATGGACTTAGGTCACATTCTCACCTAATACTTCGGTAGACTCAGATCCGTATGGGCGGGGAATTGGAATTCTTGCATTTTTAATTGGCTGGGGTTTGCCTTCACACTGTCATTCGCAGCAATTGGAAACGCAGCAGAGGGGACCTTTATCAATGTGTTCCATTCATAAACTATAGCCTACACAGTGAAATCTATGGTGATAAAATTACACTCATAACGTGCATGTGTCGTGCCGTCTGGGACCCCCCCCCCCCCTCTCTCTCTCTCTCTACGCACGCAGCCGCAGCCGCCACACACTGTTCTTTTGGGCATGGAGGCACAGCGCTGCATGAGCGCACTGATATAACTCCCCAGTCCCACACAGTGACAGCACTCCATGTTTACGGCACGCACAGACAGACAGACAGAATATTATGTAGGCTATAATACACTGCAGTGTTTTTATGTGTTTTCTTAAGCAATTGATTAATGTACACGTCCTCATTTCGATCAGGGCTTCAGTCTCCTTATTCGACCACGTCTATCCACAGTAACGGGACATCTTTGCGCTGCGTAAAATATGCCTTCTCCGTCTCCAACTGTGTTCAGCTCCTCACCCGCCACATTATGTTTGCTTCATTTCCTTTATTTACTGCGGATTGCATTCACACCTGCACCGAATCGTAGTCAAGTGCGATTCGAAGCGAAGCGAAACCCACGTTTTTGGGAGGAGTAAAATGCGGTTATTTGCTGCGCATTAGGATTCGAATGAGCCTTCACACCTGCCAAACGAAGCGCACTTTCTGACAATGCGCAGCAGGATTCGTTTTAATCGCAGCAAAGCTCTCTGGTATGAATGCGACCTTAAACTCTTTCTGTTCCGGTAGTGACATGAAAACAGCATTTTTTATATATATTTTTTTAATTAAAACAAATCTACAAAATCAATTCCATTATTTCAACTTATTTCAAATAAATCTAGGAAAGTAACAAATCATTTAAGTACTTTTTCATGAATTGAACTTTAGGGGTTAGAGGTTGGGACAGCCACCGTCCGGCGTCCAATATAGGAAGTAACATATAAAGTGTGTTCTTTTATATATTTAATTTCACATTATCTCAATTAATGTTTTGTGATTAATTAGACCATACTATGACATTACTACAGTGAAAAGTCTGAACACTAAATTGTTTTTTAATATGTGTTTTTCATTGTGGGACTGCAATTTGAACTAATTCGGTAGAATAGCCCATATACTATACTAATATACTATAAAGTGCTATGACTACATAAAATGCAATTCTAGTGCCGTCTATGTAACTGCTATAAGTCAGTATAAAATGGCTGTTGGGACAGATGTTACCAGGGCGTTGTCTTTGTTTGGCGATAAGTCCGTTCTCTCACACAATCACTCAGTATATTGAACCATCTACTGGCCTAACATTTTGGTTCTTGTTATGGTCGGGGCTGAGCCTCGGGCCGGCCTGGGTAGGGTAGGGCCGGGCCTTAATTTTCAGGCCCATTGAGAACTCTACATCTACCCCTTCCCTTCCCCATCCCCTCCCTTTTCCCCTCCCTTTTCTCCTCCGATTGTGCGATTGTTATTAACACTGTACAGACTCACGGTCCAGTAAGGCCTGCCACTAACTCATCATCTGGGGAGACACTCCCCGGAGTTATTCTTTGTCTCCCACTCTGCAGTTCCATGACTGTGGACCAGGCTTCTTCACTGAGCCTTCACTGAGCCTATCAAGAGTGTGACTGGACCCGGCCTCCTCACAGAGCATGACCATGGACTGCTACCATATCATAGTACACCACAACACTGTATTTGATCTTAACATTTATACCACTTCATATGATCTGACATCATTGTGGCAACATGTTGAATGTCCTCGCTTGTTGCAGGCATTATGTATGTGGGGACATGTGGGTGAATGTCATTGCTCGTAACGGCTTAGGTATGTGACTCTTCCCTTTGTATCAGGTATCATCTGCTTGACTCTTCTCGACACCCACAAGCTCTCTGGCACTGAATCGTCCATAATCATAACGTCTGCTGTTGCCAGGTTCTTCTTAATCCGAGTGCATTTTTGTGGCTCTTGAAGCAGAGACAGGTACTCGCCCATCTCTTCCAATACAAGTCAACAAGATACTGCACTTTTTCACCCTTCAGCGTGTATGAGACTTATTTTGTGAACAGCTCAAGTGGCAAGACTGAGGTGCTGATATAATTCCATTTCTGACCCACAGCAAAGGCCAGGTCTGGGTGTTCCATCGTGCTGGGCTCTTTTGGGTCAAACAGTAGTGTGTTGGTGCTAGAGGCCCATTGCCTCTGTGTCTCTTCATTTGATGTTTGGCTGTAACCCCAAACCTTGTGTTGGGAATTGAAGTCCCCTGTATACAGTATATGGCAGGTGCAAATAGACCTCAGCTTCCACCAACTTCTAAAACCACCTTCTTCTAACACCACCTCCTTCTAACACGTCCTAACACCACCTCCTAACACCACCTGCTTCCATGTTGGTGGAAGCTGATCTGCAGAAGACATATGACGATGTGAATTCACTCACTCCCACTGGTACCAACCCAGACCTGGCCTTTGCCGTGTGTCAGCAATGGAAATGCATCGGCACCTCAGTCATGCCACTTGAACTGTTCACAAAAAACTAGTACATATACACACTGAAGGGTGAAAAACACCACCTCCTTCCATGATGTGGTGGAAGCTGATCTGCAGAAGACATGTGGAATTTAGAAAATCTATGTAAAAATGTTAAAAGAAAGACATGTATGGTTAACATTGAACGTGTCTGTTACATAAGTGTCAAATAAACTTTATCATGAAAACCTTTGTCTCCCACTCTGCAGGTCCATGCACTTCTATTATGTACCCCCAGCTGCCTCAAGTGTGTGACCGTGGACCAGGCCTCTTCATGGAGCCAGCAACAGAGTGCCTGCCTGGAAATAGTCAAGTATCATATGTAAGCTAAGAACCTAATTTCTATGTAATGAAACTATGCATAGATACTATAGTGCTACTGTATATGTCTAGAGTCACACAGATGATACCTGAGGAAAGGGGCTGGTCATTTGTGTGCAGGCCAAGACGAGCACACTGGAAAGACCTGTGGACAAGTTATGCCTCATCTGTGAGACGGAAACTAACGTTTAATGTTTTCATTAAAAAGTTTATTTATTGGATCGGTGTCTCTCCATTTGATGTTTAGCTGTAACCCTAATCCTTGTGGTGGGAATGATGGTCCCTTGTATAGATAGCATGTGCAGGTAAAAGCGGTAGTGAGTGAATTCACATTTCCGTGTGTCTTCTGCAGATCAGCTTCCACCACCACCTCTACCATTTCCTTCTAACACCACCTCCTTCTAACACCACCTCCTTCTAACACCACCTCCTTCTAACACCACCTCCTAACACCACCTCCTAACATTATTTCTGCAGAAGCTGATCTGCAGAAGACATGTGAAATTTAGAAAATATGTATAAAATTGAAAAGAAAGTCATGTACTGGGTATGGTGTGTCAAAGTGTCTCCTCCCCCCTTGTATTGTATGTGTTTTTGTATGGATAGTTTTATAATTTTTAAGAACGTGCTCAGGAACTACAGATGTAAACTATCTTTTGGCTAACTCTGTCCCATTTACATGGATGTGAAAACTGACATGTTGATTAATGAGCATTGTCCCTGTCAAATAAATAAGCATGGTACAGACTCACAGTCCAGTAAGGCCTGCCACTAACTCCTCATCCGGGGAGCCACTCCCCGGTGTTTATTTTTGTCTCACACTCTGCAGTTCCATGGACTTGTATTATGGACCCCCAGCTGCCTATCAAGAGTGTGACTGTGGACGAGGCTTCTTCACAGAGCCTTCACTGAGCCTATCAAGAGTGACTGTGGACCCGGCCTCCTCACATGGACCATATCATAGTACACCACAACACTATTTTATCTAAACATTATTATACCACTGCATATGATCTGACATCATTGTGGCAACATGGTGGTGACTGTCCTCGCTTGTAGCAGGCATTATGTATGTGGGGACACGTGGGTGACCACGGCAAAGGCCAGGTCTGGGTTGGTATGGGTGTTCCATCGTGCAGAGAAGAAGCTTGGGTGCACTTTTGGGTCAAACGGTATAACCCCAAACCTTGTGTTGGGAATTTAAGTCCCCTGTATATATGGCAGGTGCAAGTAGACCAGCAGATCAGCTTCCAACAACTTCTAATACCCCCTTCTTCTAACACGTCCTTCTAACACGTCATTCTAACACCACCTCCTAACACCACCTCCTTCCATGTTGGTGGAAGATGATCTGCAGAAGTGTGTGAATTCACTCACTCCCACTGGTACAAACCCAGACCTGGCCTTTGCCGTGTGTCAGCAATGGAAATGCATCGGTACCTCAGTCATGCCTCTTGAACTGTTCACAAAAGACTTGTATACACGCTGAAGGGTGAAAAAGTGCAGTATCTCGTTGACTTGTTTTGGAAGAGATGGGGTAATCACCCCATCTCTTCCAAAACAAGTCAACGAGATACTGCACTTGGTCTCTGTCCCTACTATATGAAGTTGTAAAACTGTGGAATAATGTTGTGATTCAGTCATGGAATAACGCTATGTCAAGCCTGGATCTGTAACATCTTTTCACTGAGAATCAATTCATATAAATTCCCCTAAACTTTGTAATTCAGTGTGGTCTGTATTCCTGCGTCTTTTTAAGGGTCTTTTACCAAGGTGTTTTATCCATTGCCTGTATTGTGTTCAAAGTGTTTTTCTAGGATTGGCTAAGGTGACTAAAGGATTGTATTTAAAGGGTACCCTTTAAATAAAATCCTTTAGTCAGTCATTTGTGAAAGGAAATGTATATAGTTGTATACTGATTCATAGGCCTACTGTATTATCTGACATTGTTATACTATATATTATCTTACACTATTACGTTTATTTCTATTGCTACTACTATTGCCTGTATTTCCTCTGTCTCTCCATTTTTCTCTCCCCCGACATAGTCGGGTTCTGCTTGATGTTTCTTCTAAATTCCAATACCCCAAATCTCGGCCACTTGCTCACTCACACTCGGTGATATTGGTGACCTGCTGAAATATGTGACCATCGATCTTGTGGACTTCACACAACTTTATGGAGATCTTTCAATACAATAAGGCCTAAATACCACTCGGTTTTTTACTCTGAATGTAAATTGTTAAGTTTCATTTATCAGCAGACACTGACATTGTGATTGTCTACACGAGTTTCACATATTTATGCAGGTCACCAATTTCATCGTAACACCACCATGCTGGAGTGGCTGAGATTTTGAGGTATTGGAATACAGGTTTTTATATGTGAAATATGGACTATTGTGTAAGGGGTTTAGACTATGTTCAAAAGGATATTTGAGCCCAGGCGGTGGCGTAACGGTCTGGGCATCCGACTGGTAATCCAGTCGCAGTGTGCCGCGGGTTCGACTCCCGAGCCCGACACGGCCTTTACTGCATGTCTTCCCCCATCTCTCTCCCGTTTCCTGTCAGCCTACTGTCTGTCCCTTAAAAAAAAAAAAAAAAGAAAAAAAAAAGGCGTAAGCCGCAAAAAAATATCTTAAAAAAAAGACATTTGAGCTTTTGTGGCATGGGATAATAAAGTTGTTTTTATTTTTGTTGCTTCCTCTTGCCTCATGTAAAGCATCTTTGGGTAGTCAGAAAGGCGCTATATAAGTGTGAGATATTGTTGCGACCATAGGTCGCATTTACTATGAAAACCTGCATCTCCCGTCCGTCCGTTAGTCACCCAGGCATCCATACTGTATGCATGTCGGGAGCGACGGTGTTGTCGGACTAATGCTTGTCGGACTGATGGTATGTCTAACAAATGTATGCACCCCAGATATCACACTCACATTGCACAATTTGTAGATGTTTTGCTTACTGTGTAAGCACCTGTCCACAGGAGACTTTTCTAAAATATGTCAACACTATATTCTACATATCAAAATCACACAAAAAACAAGCAGACATAATCATTCAGGTAACCAATCAGTGAAATTTTGAGAATAAATAAAACTTGAATGAATGAATAAATATTTTGGGAGTAATTAAACGTTAGAGTTGTCGAGAAATACAATATCATGAAGAAAAAACAAAAGGCATACATGTGTATTACATCTAAAACAGTAAACAGTAAAACAAGTCGTTTGCAGGTCATTCCATTTATTAGGGCCACAGAAGCTAAAAGCAGATCTACCAAGTTCAGAGTTAACTTTTGGTACCTTGAATTTGGGGAAATTACTTGAGCGGGTGTGGTAGGGTTCAGAGACCCTTTTCAGGAAAGATGAGATGTATTTAGGACAATCTCCAAGCATGGCTTAACAAGTTGTGTAATGTTGTGCAGTCTTCCTCTGTAATGTATTTTTTGTTGTCATTGATGTTTTTTGTGTGGCTGTAGCTGGGGTGAAAGCCCAAGACAAATTTCCCTTGTGGACATCGATGAGTGGTAAACAGAGTCTAGGGATTTAAGAGTGGATGCTACTACATGTCTATAGATTATGTCTCCATAATCCAAGACGGACAGGAACACTGCCTCAACTACCCTCTTTGTGCTAATGACACTTCTGGAAAATAACAAGACAAGTAACACATTATTGTCTGCTGTGTTGCTATTCGATGTGTACACTGTAATTTCTTATAGAGGTATGGCATCTAAAGAGCACAAAGTACCTTTCTGAATGCACCAAGTATCGCCAAATCTCGCGATACTTCAGAGCCAGAAAAAATATGCTGATGCTGTTTAGATCCTCAGATAAAATTATATGCTGTGAATTCTGTGCACATCAAAAAGTAAGTGATTAGAAAACAACCTGTCTTCTGTTATTTTCCAGAAGTGATTACTTTACAAAAGGTCTCAATTGTTCATAAATGTTTGTTATGAGCTGGTCCAGCCAGCTCCATTCACTGCCATGTATTAATTGCACTTCCGGTGTGAGTTTGGCTCCCATGAAAGTGTCCATGAAAGTGTCATGGCGCAGCCCAGTCACGTGACCACTTCTCTTCCTTCTCAGAGCTTCTTTGGTGTCAATAGCTTGTAGTGCACAAAGAACATCATTACAGGACACAGGTTGAAAGTGGAAATTAAAAACATGTCTTCCCGCCTGTACCTGATGATTTCCATCAATATGGGGCCCCGAATAGTTGATGTCAAATAAGTTGCCTGCATTTAAAAAAATGCATGTTAAAATATACCAAGTTTAACTGGAACGGATCACTGACACATGCAGGTGCTTCTTCGCAAACCCTCTCAGTACTTTATTCTAGTGTATTTCTCGTTTTCTGTTGTGTGGAAAGCCTTTTCTGCTGAAAATAGCCGATTGACAACCTTGTGGATATGATATTTTGCTTGTTTGGGATGGCTCGGGTTAGGGTAAAGAAAATATCACATCATTATCAATAATGGTCTAAGGGACGGTGCCCTCAGTACCCCTCATACCTGTGTGTGTGCCCCCAGCATCCCTGGCGGGAATCGAACCTGGGACCGTCCAGCTGTGAGGCGACAGTGCTACCATTACCAACTGCACCAGGGTTGGGAATCATTCGTCTAAAACGCAACAGGCCAGTGTTTTTATGCATCTCACAAAGTCACAAGTGTACTTTATACATGATAGATTAATGAAAATGTGTTCATGTTTAAGTTTGTTTATAGTTTGAATTGTTAAGCCTAAATTAGTCTGTACCTTCGTTTTATTACAGTACTACAACTCCCAGCCTCTGGGCCCCCAGCGGTACTACAACTCCCAGCCTCTGGCCCCCCAGCAGTACTACAACTCCCAGCCTCCGGCCCCCCAGCAGTACTACAACTCCCAGCCTCCGGCCCCCCAGCAGTACTACAACTCCCAGCCTCCGGCCCCCCAGCGGTACTACAACTCCCAGCCTCCGGCCCCCCAGCAGTATACCTCACCCCAGCCAGTCTCCTCCTCCTATGCCTCACCCCAGCAGCCGGCCTCCTACGCTTCGCTTCAGCAGGCGCCGGTCTCCTCCTCCTCCTCCTACACCTCCCAGCAGCACCCTAACCCTAACCCGCCCGCCTCCTCCTCCTACACCTCCCAGCAGCCGCCGGCCTCCTCCTCCTCCTCCTCCTACGCCTTCCAGCAACCTCGTTTTTCATCATTTTTGAACATGGGCTATAGCCCCTACCGTACGGCATACTATAGCACGCCGTTTTTCATCATTTTTGAGGATTTGAAAAAAATTCAAAATTTAAAAAAACATGGGTTATAGCCCATCGTTTTTTGAAAATTTGATTTTTTTTTTAACCTCGTTTTTCATCATTTTTGAACATGGGCTATAGCCCCTACCGTAGGGCATACTATAGCACGCCGTTTTTCATCATTTTTGAGGATTTGAAAACAATTAAAAATTTCAAAAAACATGGGTTATAGCCCATCGTTTTTTGAAATTTTGAAAAAAAAATGTAACCTCGTTTTTCATCATTTTTGAACATGGGCTATAGCCCCTACCGTAGGGCATACTATAGCACGCCGTTTTTCATCATTTTTGAGGATTTGAAAACAATTCAAAATTTCAAAAAACATGGGTTATAGCCCATCGTTTTCTGAAATTTTGAAAAAAAGAATGTAACCTCGTTTTTCATCATTTTTGAACATGGGCTATAGCCCCTACCGTAGGGCATACTATAGTACGCCGTTTTTCATCATTTTTGAGGATTTGAAAAAAAATCTAAATTTCAAAAAACATGGGTTATAGCCCATCGTTTTTTGAAAATTAGATTTTTTTTTTAACCTCGTTTTTCATCATTTTTGGACATGGGCTATAGCCCCTACCGTAGGGCATACTATAGCACGCCGTTTTTCATAATTTTTGAGGATTTGAAAAAAATTCAAAATTTCAAAAAACATGGGTTATAGCCCATCGTTTTTTGAAATTTTGAAAAAAAAAATAACCTTGTTTTTCATCATTTTTGAACATGGGCTATAGCCCCTACCGTAGGGCATACTATAGCACGCCGTTTTTCATCATTTTTGAGGATTTGAAAAAAAATCAAAAATTAAAAAACATGGGTTATAGCCCATCGTTTTTAGAAAATTTGATTTTTTTTTTTAACCTCGTTTTTCATCATTTTTGAACATGGGCTATAGCCCGTACCGTACGGCATACTATAGCACGCAGTTTTTCATCATTTTTGAGGATTTGAAAACAATTCAAAATTTCAAAAAACATGGGTTATAGCCCATCGTTTTTTGAAATTTTGAAAAAAAAAATTAACCTAGTTTTTCATCATTTTTGAACATGGGCTATAGCCAGAGATGGGCAAAATACATTGAAAATGTATTTTGATACAAAATACAAATACTGGGTCAAAAAATTTATCTAAATACAAAATACAAAATACATCTTCCATCCCAGCGAAATACAAATTACAAAATACAAAAAAAGTATTTCAAATACGTATTTCAAATACATGTATTTCAAATACTGCCCATCTCTGATGGGCAAAATAGTTGAAAATTTATTTTGATACAAAATACAAATACTGGGTCAAAAAATGTATCTAAATACAAAATACATCTAATTTCTTCCATCCCAGCGAAATACAAATTACAAAATACAAAAAAGTATTTCAAATACGTATTTGAAATACATGTATTTCAAATACTGCCCATCTCTGGCTATAGCCCCTACCGTAGGGCATACTATAGCACGCCGTTTTTCATCATTTTTGAGGATTTGAAAAAAATTCAAATTTTCAAAAAACATGGGTTAGAGCCCATCGTTTTTTGAATTTTTTGAATTTTTTTTTTAACCTCGTTTTTCATCATTTTTGAACATGGGCTATAGCCCCTACCGTAGGGCATACTATAGCACGCCGTTCTTCATCATTTTTGAGGATTTAAAAAAAAATCTATATTTGAAAAAACATGGGTTATAGCCCATCGTTTTTTGAAATTTTGAAACCGCCCAGTCCTTCATCCGAGGTGCCTCTGCTACCAGACCAGGGTTGTGAGCTCTCATGGGGCGGCTTAGCGGCTAAGGATAGACATTGCCATCCCTAGGTATATCGACCTGGGACAGTGGCAATTTGTTTTTGGTTTATTTTCTGTGTCTTGTTAGCAAATACAGTAGATATTTGATAGGGACGGCTGTAGAGAACCCCACCACTCTTTAGCTGAGAGTGGTGGTGTGAGTCTGAGAGAGCAGATTGCCTTGTTTGGTGGTGGGTGGAGCTAATACTAATTTAATTTGGCACACCTGGGGTGCCACACAAACATTTGCTTTTCTCACTGGAGAGGTGCTGGGGGACACCACAGCTATCCTGTGTTTGATGTTGATGCATTATTCGTAAGTTTGCTCCTTGTTTACCAGAAAGTCCTTTTTTAGTATTTGATTTGTTCATGTTTAAGTTTTATAGTTTGAATTGTTATGTCTAAATTAGTTTGTACCTTCGTTTTGCTTATAAGTCTGATTATGCCTTTGGTTTTTTTGCACTACTGATTGTTACCTGTTTCCTTTCTTGTCAGTTAAACCCTAACCCTAACCCTAACCCTAACCCTAACCCTAACCCTAACCCATTCATCATCACTTCCATCTTGTCCACGTTTTTCATCATTTTTGAACATGGGCTATAGCCCCCACCGTATTGCATACTATAGCACGCCATTTTTCATAATTTTTGAGGATTTGAAAAAAAATCAAAATTTCAAAAAAACATGGGTTATAGCCCATCGTTTTTTTAAATTTTGGAAAAAAAAATTAACCTAGTTTTTCATCATTTTTGAACATGGGCTATAGCCCCTACCGTACGGCATACTATAGCACGCCGTTTTTCATCATTTTTGAGGATTTGAAAAAAATTCAAAATTTCAAAAAACATGGGTTATAGCCCATCGTTTTTTGAAAATTTGATTTTTTTTTTTAACCTTGTTTTTCATCATTTTTGAACATGGGCTATAGCCCCTACCGTACGGCATACTATAGCACGCCGTTTTTCATCATTTTTGAGGATTTGAAAAAAAATCAAAATTTCAAAAAACATGGGTTATAGCCCATCGTTTTTTGAAAATTTAAAAAAAAAAAAGAACCTCGTTTTTCATCATTTTTGAACATGGGCTATAGCCCCTACCGTAGGGCATACTATAGCACGCCATTTTTCCTCATTTTTGAGGATTTGAAAACAATTAAAAATTTCAAAAAACATGGGTTATAGCCCATCGTTTTTTGAAATTTTGAAAAAAAAATATAACCTCGTTTTTCATCATTTTTGAACATGGGCTATATAGCCCCTACCGTAGGGCATACTATAGCACGCCGTTTTTCATCATTTTTGAGGATTTGAAAACAATTCAAAATTTCAAAAAACATGGGTTATAGCCCATCGTTTTCTGAAATTTTGAAAAAAAAATGTAACCTCGTTTTTCATAATTTTTTAACATGGGCTATAGCCCCTACCATAGGGCATACTATAGCACGCCGTTTTTCATCATTTTTGAGGATTTGAAAAAAATTCAAAATTTCAAAAAAACATGGGTTATAGCCCATCGTTTTTTGAAAATTTGAAAAAAAAAATTAACCTCGTTTTTCATCATTTTTGAACATGGGCTATAGCCCCTACCGTAGGGCATACTATAGTACGCCGTTTTTCATCATTTTTGAGTGTTGTAATATCCAACAGGCTGTGTACTGATAACAGGTACTTGTACGTGAATATGCAATGTACTTATATATGTGTATGGATATATGTGTATGGTGCACTGAACTGTAACATTCCCTAGGTCTGTTAGGGGAACGCTGAAGGCCGCGTGCTGCAGCAGTGATTGTGATGTCTAGTCAGTGACGTCAGTAGGACACGAAGTATGCAAGCATATATATGATCCTGTAAGACAATAAACCTTGTGATTGTATTGATGTGACCAAGTCTCCGTGTCATGTTAATCTCTCTCCCGGAGCAGGCCTGCCCGTATGTCCGTCTGTCCGAACCATGGAAATGTCAACCGGGTCGTCACACACCAGAACCAGACGAGGGTCCAAGTACTTAGATTAGAATCAGTAAGCTATTAATCATAACAATTGGTGTCGTGAAGTTGGGATCAGACAAGGGGTGAGTTCACTTCATATTTTACTCTTCATCCAGAGAAAAAGTGCCTCTCCTCTTGTCTGGTAAAAGTAATATAGGTTATGATGCAGGGTTTACCTTAGTTAAACCTTGTCTTTTTTATTGTTCCCACATTTAGTACAAGCTTCCAAATTTCACTGATATAGATCCTGTTGGTCAGTGTGTGTTTTTTAAGTGACTGATACAATTTTTTTAGTGACTTGACAGAGTTTAGAGATAAGACTGTTTGTGTTCAAGCAGCGCATATGGTTTGAGTCCATATGTAAGCCTAATGAAGGTTCATTAGCAGAACAGATTAATTCTGTTGAAAAAGACTGCGTCGGTGTTTCCACGCAGCATATGGTTGGAGTCCATATTAAGCCTGACGTTTGGTACGTTCAGCAGAACAGATTTATTCTGTTGGTTATTACACTGTTCTTGAAGCAGGACAGTGGCCTAGTGTTTGTATCACGCAGCTAGGTTAGAAGCCGGGACGAGGCCTTACGCCCCGCACAACAGCTGTGAGTTCTGCCTGTTGTTTTATAAATCTGCTATGATGTTGTCTAGCAGGATACGTGTCTGAGATATAGCGTATTTACGTTCCTGAGATATAGCGTATTAAAGACTGTGGTCGTGTTTCCACAGCATACAGTAATTCACTCTGGTCAAAGTCAAAAGTCACTGCTAGATTTTAGGTACCCATTTCAAGGTACCAGATAAGGGCTGGTGTGTGAACAGACATTGTTGTGCATTCCATGTTGCGTCTATGTTTTTTGTTGTGTTCTGTGTCTTGTCGACTATGGACAGTCAAAGTTGATGCAACCCCCCAGCAGTGGGGTGCACAAGTTTATATAAAAAAAAAAAAAGTGAGGTTGTGGTTTCCAGACACGCTTAAGTGTACCACAGTCGTTAATGCCACAGTCATCTATTATGCCAGGGTGATATTAAAGTGGGCATAAAAATAGAGTGGCATCTCTGGTGTTTTTTCATGTAATGCATTGGCATCTGCGGAGCTACAGCCTGGGAAATGAGTTAAAACAGTAGCATGCGTTGTGAATTAATGCAGTGTAAACACGATATGTGGTCAATCTGATGTGGTTATCACAGCGCTAAATAGCCTCCAATCTGAGGGGGATGATGGATTGCTTAAGTGAAATATGAATCAGTATTCAGTAAGGACCTAAGTGAGGTTCTGGTTTCATTCACTTAACTGAGTGAGCAAAATAGCCGATCTACAAGCTCTCAAATAGCCTAAGTGAGAAAGTGTGTCCAGCCTAGTTACAAGGCATGTAGATAGAAGGTCTCAAATAGCCGAAATCTGAGCATTAAGAAGGATCTCCAGCCTAGTAGTAAAAAGGCAGGAAAGGTGGTCTAATGTAAGAGTGGAGTAAAGTTTCAATGTGTCTAGTTAGCCTGCCCTGTGAGCTGTTAAGAATCAATTGACCATAGATAAATAATAATAAAAAGATAGCCTCAAAGTAAGGATTGGAAGTGCTATAATGTTTTTTTTGGGGGGGGATTTTCGGTTTTCGGTTGCGAGACGTAGAACTCATCTTTTCTGTTCCGCACATCGGGCCATGGACGAGAAAGCGCTTAGGGAGGGGGATTGGGCGCCCCTGAACCTAGGCGCTAACAGGGGACGGTGGAACCGCGAGGTTCCGAGGGCACGTTAAAGATTTTCTATAGTGCTGGGGAGAGCTACTGAAGGCCTCCGTGTCTGATGAAGGGTGAATTAACACCCTACCGTGGTATCCTCTAGTCAGCGCACTCGTCGGCGGTAACGGGCAGGCGATGCGTGGTACGTGGGCGACAGCCCACACCTAGCAGAGGTGCGTTCGAGACGACCTCTGTGAATAGGCAAGGCCAGTGAAAACGGTCAAAGCTCGGATAGCCCATAGCTACGTGGGGTCCGGGCCAGACCGTCGGATTCCTCCTGGGTTGCCAAACACAACTACGGGGTCAGGAGTTCGCTATCGACTGGGTCACTGGCCGGTTGGGTCACAATGACATTAAGTCCAAGCCAGTTGCTTGAAAGATAGAACTGGTGGCTGTCGGTGCTCGGCTCAATGTTCAGTCAGGCCACTGTTAGCCCAACACGAATGAGTTAGTAGGCGAGCAGTGCTCTTTGTGATCGGCTGCCTTTGAAAAGAAGGAGCCGGGAAGCAAGGAGGCTTGATTTCTCTGTCCAGGGTTGCCTGGGGGGTGACCTCAGGCGGAAAGGGGTCCAGCCCGGGACTGCACCCTACACAGGGAAGTCCAAAGGACCTAAGCGGAAGCTGGCGTAGCCATGGTAACCTTATCGCCAGAGAGGAGCACTCCCCGAGATTCTGACTGGGCCAAGAGGAAAGCCGGGAGAGCGTTGGCGGCTGGGCGCAGACAAATTGTTTAATTGTTGATAAACTCCCCCCCCCCCCCACAGCAATCAGTTGGAGAGAGTCACTCCCTCACGAGGCCAGGGTTAATGTGTAGCTCTCAGTATGAGAGCGAATGGTCACTGCAAAAGCAGAAGTGGATTAGGCACGTGACTAATAAATAGTGTAATAATAATAAAAAATTGCCTTCATATAAGGATTAGAAGTGCTATAAAGTTGTTTTTGGGGGGGTTTCGATTGTTGTAGAGTCAGGGGGAAACTCAGTATTAATCTAGGAGCGGAGTATTAGAACTCATTTGGGCCGGGAGAGCGTTTGGCGCTTCACGGAATGTGTTATCTCTTATCTCATATAGCCAAGGTCAAATGCATGCTTAAGACACTCAAATAAAGCTCTCAGTATGAGCTAATATTACTCACTGAAAACGCATCAAGAAACCCATTATATTAATTAATGACGAGTAAATGCTGTAAGGTAACAGGACAAATAAGTGATATGGCATTGGGCCAAAGTTCAGGTGTAACAAATAATACTTGATTATTTATCAGGAGCACTAAATAGGAGATGATTAGTCACGTGTATAGTGACAGGATGCCAAGTAGTACCTAAAAAGTAAAGAAAAGAGCAGAGCTACAAGCTCATTATGCCCGGCAGGGCACTGTCTGTGATTAAGAAAATAGTGCTACAAGGGCAAATTGGACAAGATAAGTACAAATACTTTAAATTAATGTAGGCACCAAAAGAGAAGATCTACAAACGTCGGTAATGGCCGGAAGGGCCTCATTCAGCTGTAAAATATAGGCACATTGGCTAGGTCAAGTACATTACTATTTAAGTGAGTTTACCGTAATGTAAGTCAGCCATTCAGTATGACAAGCCAGACAAGGTAGTAACAGGCGAGGCTATTTATCAGGAGTGAAGTAGATCTGCAGTAAAGTTAAGGAAACGGGCCGCATTCACTGTAGTCAGCTTGTTTGAAGGTGACAGGTGTAGTTCTTGTGACTTGCTAACGGGGGACGTTCTGTGATACAGTGATATCACAGCAGACTAAGCCTGTGGAAAGTTTTCCCACAGCATTCATTGTTGGTTCCACTCTGATCATTAGTCTTAAAAGGTCACTGTAGATAGAACATAATGGCACCCAACTAAGCGATCAGTAAAATATATATATATATATATAGCAGATCTACAAGCTCGTAATGGCCGGTAGGGCCGCATTCACTAAGAAAAATAAATAAATAAAATAAATAGCTCAGATTGGCCAGGTTAAGTAGTGGTATCAAGAAATGTAAGCATTACTGAAGTGAAAACTTGTCATTATTCAGAGTAAATGCAGTAATCTGGAGTTCCAGTCAAATTCAATCATTACACAGCCTTATTAAATTGCACCAAATGTAATCCCAAATTGTGTGTGGTGAATATTGAATCAGACAGGCCTGAAGCATAGGGTATTTTATTCAAATTAAACTATAATGGATATGACTCAGGGAGCTCAGTTCATATTCCAAGGCGTAGCCGGCCTGGTAGGTCAAATCATATTCTAAGGTGTAGTCAGATTTTAAGTCAGGTGTATATTCTAGGCAATAGTCAACCTGTAGGTCAGGTCATATAGCTGCTATCAAGTAAGCACTTCATGTGTGTAGATTTCTCACACGACTACACACACACACCCACACACTAAAAGGAAGTGGTTAGTCAGCATTTTATGTCCAAAACATTTTATGTTAGTAAAACTGCCACATTAAAAAACCCAAAGTATTAAGGATATTCATCCTTCCCATTCTGTAATCGTCTAAAAGCTGGATCGTCAACAGCCCAGCCAGGAGCACCCAAGACAATAAACCTGGACTTTTCTTTTTGTGCTAAGAGGTGACAGAAAGACATTTTGTGGAGTTTTACCACTAAGCGTGTTTGCCAATGAACTTTGGGACATGTTGCTGAGAGGGGCAGCAGAAAGTCATTCTGTGGAGTTTTTGACCACTGAAACGGTTGTTTGGCACTGAACTGTTTTGTGTCGGATGGGCGATGGGGGTGTGTTGCCAGAGACATTTTTGCTGAGAGGAGTTGGTGACATACTCGATTGAATTGAACAATGAACACTTGTTTTGTTTTTGTTTGTTTCATATGAAAGGAAGCGGGGTTTTCCATCATGTGACTACAGGCGGTGTTGGGAGTCATATCTACAGCAACAGCGGAGTACAATGTAGAAAGGGAAGGTTAAATATCGATGTTACCAGTTTTCTGGTGGAATTCGGAAAAGTGTGGCAAGTTTGTTCACATTTAGAGTTAGAGCAGCTCAGAGGCACGTGCACACGCACACACGCGCACACACACACAGAAAGCTAGACAACAGGGAAATGTTTTGTCTAGTAAGAGTGGCCTGGGTAAAAAGGGAGGTGCGTGTACGTACGCGCGTACACATACGTGTGTGCATCAGGGTAGATCTGACATTTTCGTAAGAAAGCAAAGATCATTAGTCAATGTAATTAGGGGGGCTAATTCATCCTTTAGCCCATGTTTCTGCAGAATTTTGGTGCAATTTATAAGCAAGCTGTAATCCATTTGGAAGGGAACTCCATCTAGATAAGGATTAAGGAGAAATAAAAAAGCCAATAGAGCCTAGGCCCAGTCAATAGTGAATGACAAGTAACTGTGTTTTATCGGATTAGGCCAACTTTAGTCTTATAAAGTCCGGATAGGTCAAGTAAGTAAATGTCAAATTAGGACAAATAATGACCACAACATTCGGACAATAGACAGTGGTTTTAAAAGTAATACAGGACTACAGCACACACACCCTATATAACATGTCCCACTCAGTAGTATGACACCTGGTAAGGAGCAGAAAGCGATGCTCACGAATAAATCGTTCAAAGAGAGACGATTTTGTTGTGGTGTTTTTGGGACAATGTTATTGTAAACTTAGAGAAGATAGGGGGTGCGTCAGTGCACCATTAGGATAGGTGTGCAAGTTTTGTGTAGTAATATAATCAGTGCACTATTAGGCCTGAAATAATTTGTATTTAATTACTAAGTGGGTTAGGAAAAACCCCAGGTGAGTTAGGGAAACCCCAGTTTAGTGAGAGAAGAAGTAGTCAGTCAAGAGAATAGGCTTTAAATTTGGCTGGACTGGCGTTTCTCTTCATTCCACACATGGACGCATGTTAGTGGAGAGGGGAGAAGTGCATATTCAGGTCAAATAAATAAATAGCGGAGTGTTTAGACAGACATAAATGAAGTGTTATTCAGGGGAGAAAAGCAAAATTAAGTAAGGTACGTCTGTCAAGCTATAAAGGACCAGAGAAAAATATGGTTAAGCAATAGAGTTGTGTGTGAAGGGTTCATGCCAGCAGTACAGAGTTGACTGTCTGTGATAAAACCACGTTGTGTTTCACAAGCGTGGTTAAGAGTGGGTGAGTAAAGTTAACCCTAATTATATTCAACCCTAATTATATTCCTTCACAGAAACGCACAGAAGCAGTCAGGAATGCAGTTCATGCGGGACCAGACCTGAGACATGCTAATAACCATCATTCATGTTTTTATGTCCCCTACCGCCGTTTGTATGAAATGTGTCGGTTTAATTGTGTTTCAAGAGGGCAAATACATATTGTATTTGAAGATGGATGTATGACGCAATATGGTCTGAAAGATTAATCCATAACAAGTGTGTTTGGGCTTCTGGTTTGAAAGAATTTGGGAGAAGGCCCTCTGAGCGTATATGGTTGTTGTGAAAAAGCAAGGCCCTGTGTCTTATCAGAACACAGTGGGCCGTTAGCAATTGTTTACACAGAGCAGGTGTGCAGCACGAGGCAGAGGTCCAGAGAGCACCAGTGTTCAGGGGTCACGGGCGGTAAGTATTAGACGCGCCACGCAACATGCTCAAAAATACACATTTTGAATTTTAATTGTATTATATTAGTAGTCCTCTTGGATGGGTGATGGATCAATTGGAGGCATAGTGATTAAGAAAACCCAATGAAGACAGGGCATAGGCCCCCACGCACACACACAGTATGCGTGTGTATTCGTTGTTTTGGGGGGGGGGGAGACCCTGTGCTGTTCCAAGTTTTTCCACAGGACACAGCAGCCTGCAAAATGCAGAAAGGTTCTCCAGACCCAGCCCTGGTATGCACCAGGTCCAGCGGGCTTAAGCGGTCAGCCGGGGACATTGGGAGATGGCCTCGGGCATTGAACAGCACCCATTGCCTGCAAGGGTCCACCCGACCATGACATCAGGGCCAGACCACGGCCTACATCGGATGCTGCAGCTGGGCCAAGACCACGGCCTACATCGGATGACACGTCAGGGCCAGCCCACGGCCTACAGCGGACGCTACATCAGGGTCGAACCACCACGGCCTACATCAGACCATCGCGTCGGTGCGGGCCAGACCATCGCGTCGGTGCTGCAGACCCCCTGTATGTCTGCATCAGGGCCAGACCAGCCACGGCCTACACCGGACGCAGACCGCGTCCTGCAAGGGTCTGTATCTGACAGGTCACATGTCGGACCGCAGGCCAGGAGGGTCGGCGTCGGCCCAGCGGGGGGTCTAGGAGACCAGATGCAAGTGTGCCATTTGAACGACGTCCCATGTTCAGATTACCCGGATCCTGAACTCATGAGGGGAATAGGATCCTAGTCACATTGTGACGGAGAACTGTTTTTGCTCAGACTTTTATGAGACAAGTCCTGGGTCAGGATGTGCGCGAGATTGTTCGCGCGCAACTTTTATGGATATATCATCAACGCGGCCTCATGGGCACATGCGCGCTATCTGATATGGATTCGGTACGGGACAATTGCGCGCGGTTGCCAGTATGAAGATCTGTTGGTTCTGGGCCATGAACTATCGGTTCCAGTGACGTGGATTAGGGTCGTGAGGTGAACATGGTACGCTCTTGAACATTTTCTAGTAATGTCATTGTCCTGGGCGATTGGAACATTGTCTTGTCAGGGTCCTGGACGTTTGGAATAGGGTCCTGGACGTTTGGAATATTTTATTGTAATGTTTCGGTTCTTGGACGGTTTGCAACATTTTCTTTTTATTGGTTTAATGACTGGTGGCTTGTTTCTTGTGTCTCAATGTAAAACATGTGTTTCTTTGCTGTTATTATACACTGTTGTTATACACTCACACAGGGCCTCCGGAGATAAGGAAGGCAGGCAAGATCAGGTATAAAAGAGTGGTGTTGAGCGGTATAAAAGAAACGTCAGTTATAAATGTCAGAAATGTCAATTAGTAAGGCAATTGTTTCCCTTAGGTAGAGGTAGGCTAGTGTAGTCCTGCCTGATTTAATCCAGTTAGACATGCTGTACTTTCATTCCAGACAGAGCAACAACATGGCCTGATAAGGCATAACTGAGGACGGAGTCATAACATACTGCTCAGAGAGCGTTCTGCAAATCAGGAATAGATTAGCAGGGAATGATCCGGGAAGTGTTGAAATTAGACACGAGGTAATGTTAAGTGTAAATGATCAGTGATCTGAAGTGATATTACATTAATGTGATATTATAATGTACCCTTTCCTATCCCCACATCCTTAGTATTTTCAAATTGTGTATATATTGTACAGATATATTATATATTGTTCTTCCCCTCTTTTCTTCCTGTGTTTCTGCTATCTCTCTCCATCTGTATTTCGTGTACAATCAGGTGGCGTGCGCGTGCTTGCTCAGAGATTGATCAATGATTATTGATTAAGTAAAGAGATCATATTAAGAGAAGCTTGATTACAATTTTCCCTGGCGGAGTCCAGGTTTTTTTGGTATCAATACGTGATTGTACACTTTTTCCGCACTATAACCACAGCACTTGATTGATTGATTGATTGATTGATTGATTGATTGATTGATTGATTGATTGATTGATTGATTGAGGATTGATGTCCTTTTCAAGGCCAAAGAGTGGACTGTTGTAATATCCAACAGGCTGTGTACTGATAACAGGTACTTGTACGTGAATATGCAATGTACTTATATATGTGTATGGATATATGTGTATGGTGCACTGAACTGTAACATTCCCTAGGTCTGTTAGGGGAACGCTGAAGGCCGCGTGCTGCAGCAGTGATTGTGATGTCTAGTCAGTGACGTCAGTAGGACACGAAGTATGCAAGCATATATATGATCCTGTAAGACAATAAACCTTGTGATTGTATTGATGTGACCAAGTCTCCGTGTCATGTTAATCTCTCTCCCGGAGCAGGCCTGCCCGTATGTCCGTCTGTCCGAACCATGGAAATGTCAACCGGGTCGTCACACACCAGAACCAGACGAGGGTCCAAGTACTTAGATTAGAATCAGTAAGCTATTAATCATAACATTGAGGATTTGAAAAAAATTCAAAATTTCAAAAAACATGGGTTATAGCCCATCGTTTTTTGAAAAATTGAATTTTTTTTTTAACCTCGTTTTTCATCATTTTTGGACATGGGCTATAGCCCCTACCGTAGGGCATACTATAGCACGCCGTTTTTCATCATTTTTGAGGATTTGAAAAAAATTCAAAATTTCAAAAAACATGGGTTATAGCCCATCGTTTTTTGAAAATTTGAAAAAAAAAATAACCTCGTTTTTCATCATTTTTGAACATGGGCTATAGCCCCTACCGTAGGGCATACTATAGCATGCCGTTTTTCATCATTTTTGAGGATTTGAAAAAAAATCAAAAATTCAAAAAACATGGGTTATAGCCCATCGTTTTTTGAAATTTTGAAACCGCCCAGACCTTCATCCGAGGTGCCTCTGCTACCAGACCAGGGTTGTGAGCTCTCATGGGGCGGCTTAGCGGCTAAGGATAGACATTGCCATCCCTAGGTATATCGACCTGGGACAGTGGCAATTTGTTTTTGGTTTATTTTCTGTGTCTTGTTAGCAAATACAGTGGATATTTGATAGGGACGGCTGTAGAGAACCCCACCACTCTTTAGCTGAGAGTGGTGGTGTGAGTCTGAGAGAGCAGATTGCCTTGTTTGCCTTGTTTGGTGGTGGGTGGAGCTAATACTAATTTGGCACACCTGGGGTGCCACACAAACATTTGCTTTTCTCACTGGAGAGGTGCTGGGGGACACCACAGCTATCCTGTGTTTGATGTTGATGCATTATTCGTAAGTTTGCTCCTTGTTTACCAGAAAGTCCTTTTTTAGTATTTGATTTGTTCATGTTTAAGTTTTATAGTTTGAATTGTTATGTCTAAATTAGTTTGTACCTTCGTTTTGCTTATAAGTCTGATTATGCCTTTGGTTTTTTTGCACTACTGATTGTTACCTGTTTCCTTTCTTGTCAGTTAAACCCTAACCCTAACCCTAACCCTAACCCATTCATCATCACTTCCATCTTGTCCACGTTTTTCATCATTTTTGAACATGGGCTATAGCCCCTACCGTATTGCATACTATAGCACGCCGTTTTTCATCATTTTTGAGGATTTGAAAAAAAATCAAAATTTCAAAAAACATGGGTTATAGCCCATCGTTTTTTGGAATTTTGGAAAAAAAAATAACCTCGTTTTTCATCATTTTTGAACATGGGCTATAGCCCCCACCGTATTGCATACTATAGCACGCCATTTTTCATAATTTTTGAGGATTTGAAAAAAAATCAAAATTTAAAAAAAATGGGTTATAGCCCATCGTTTTTTGGAATTTTGAAAAAAAGAATTAACCTCGTTTTTCATTTTTGAACATGGGCTATAGCCCCTACCGTACGGCATACTATAGCACGCCGTTTTTCATCATTTTTGAGGATTTGAAAAAAATCAAAATTTCAAAAAACATGGGTTATAGCCCATCGTTTTTTTGAAATTTTGAACAAAAAAATTAACCTAGTTTTTCATCATTTTTGAACATGGGCTATAGCCCCTACCGTACGGCATACTATAGCACGCCGTTTTTCATCATTTTTGAGGATTTGAAAAAAATTTAAAATTAAAAAAAACATGGGTTATAGCCCATCGTTTTTTGAAATTTTGAAAAAAAAAATTAACCTAGTTTTTCATCATTTTTGAACATGGGCTATAGCCCCTACCGTAGGGCATACTATAGCACGCCGTTTTTCATCATTTTTGAGGATTTGAAAACAATTCAAAATTTCAAAAAACATGGGTTATAGCCCATCGTTTTCAGAAATTTTGAAAAAAAAATGTAACCTCGTTTTTCATCATTTTTTAACATGGGCTATAGCCCCTACCGTAGGGCATACTATAGCACGCCGTTTTTCATCATTTTTGAGGATTTGAAAAAAAATCAAAATTTCAAAAAAACATGGGTTATAGCCCATCGTTTTTTGAAATTTTGAACAAAAAAATTAACCTAGTTTTTCATCATTTTTGAACATGGGCTATAGCCCCTACCGTACGGCATACTATAGCACGCCGTTTTTCATCATTTTTGAGGATTTGAAAAAAATTTAAAATTAAAAAAAACATGGGTTATAGCCCATCGTTTTTTGAAATTTTGGAAAAAAAAATTAACCTAGTTTTTCATCATTTTTGAACATGGGCTATAGCCCCTACCGTAGGGCATACTATAGCACGCCGTTTTTCATCATTTTTGAGGATTTGAAAACAATTCAAAATTTCAAAAAACATGGGTTATAGCCCATCGTTTTCTGAAATTTTGAAAAAAAAATGTAACCTCGTTTTTCATCATTTTTTAACATGGGCTATAGCCCCTACCGTAGGGCATACTATAGCACGCCGTTTTTCATCATTTTTGAGGATTTGAAAAAAAATCAAAATTTCAAAAAAACATGGGTTATAGCCCATCGTTTTTTGAAATTTTGAAAAAAAAAATTAACCTAGTTTTTCATCATTTTTGAACATGGGCTATAGACCCTACCGTAGGGCATACTATAGTACGCCGTTTTTCATCATTTTTGAGGATTTGAAAAAAAAATCAAAATTTAAAAAAACATGGGTTATAGCCCATCGTTTTTTGAAAATTTGATTTTGTTTTTTAACCTCGTTTTTCATCATTTTTGGACATGGGCTATAGCCCCTACCGTAGGGCATACTATAGCACGCCGTTTTTCATCATTATTGAGGATTTGAAAAAAATTCAAAATTTCAAAAAACATGGGTTATAGCCCATCGTTTTTTGAAAAAAAAATAACCTCGTTTTTCATCATTTTTTAACATGGGCTATAGCCCCTACCGTAGGGCATACTATAGCACGCCGTTTTTCATCATTTTTGAGGATTTGAAAAAAAAATCAAAATTTCAAAAAAACATGGGTTATAGCCCATCGTTTTTTGAAAATTTGAAAAAAAAAAATAACCTCGTTTTTCATCATTTTTGAACATGGGCTATAGCCCCTACCGTAGGGCATACTATAGCACGCCGTTTTTCATCATTTTTGAGGATTTGAAAAAAAATCTAAAATTCAAAAAACATGGGTTATAGCCCATCGTTTTTTGAAATTTTGAAACCGCCCAGACCTTCATCCGAGGTGCCTCTGCTACCAGACCAGGGTTGTGAGCTCTCATGGGGCGGCTTAGCGGCTAAGGATAGACATTGCCATCCCTAGGTATATCGACCTGGGACAGTGGCAATTTGTTTTTGGTTTATTTTCTGTGTCTTGTTAGCAAATACAGTGGATATTTGATAGGGACGGCTGTAGAGAACCCCACCACTCTTTAGCTGAGAGTGGTGGTGTGAGTCTGAGAGAGCAGATTGCCTTGTTTGCCTTGTTTGGTGGTGGGTGGAGCTAATACTAATTTGGCACACCTGGGGTGCCACACAAACATTTGCTTTTCTCACTGGAGAGGTGCTGGGGGACACCACAGCTATCCTGTGTTTGATGTTGATGCATTATTCGTAAGTTTGCTTCTTGTTTACCAGAAAGTCCTTTTTTAGTATTTGATTTGTTCATGTTTAAGTTTTATAGTTTGAATTGTTATGTCTAAATTAGTTTGTACCTTCGTTTTGCTTATAAGTCTGATTATGCCTTTGGTTTTTTTGCACTACTGATTGTTACCTGTTTCCTTTCTTGTCAGTTAAACCCTAACCCTAACCCTAACCCATTCATCATCACTTCCATCTTGTCCACGTTTTTCATCATTTTTGAACATGGGCTATAGCCCCTACCGTATTGCATACTATAGCACGCCGTTTTTCATCATTTTTGAGGATTTGAAAAAAAATCAAAATTTCAAAAAACATGGGTTATAGCCCATCGTTTTTTGGAATTTTGGAAAAAAAAATAACCTCGTTTTTCATCATTTTTGAACATGGGCTATAGCCCCCACCGTATTGCATACTATAGCACGCCATTTTTCATAATTTTTGAGGATTTGAAAAAAAATCAAAATTTAAAAAAAATGGGTTATAGCCCATCGTTTTTTGGAATTTTGAAAAAAAGAATTAACCTCGTTTTTCATTTTTGAACATGGGCTATAGCCCCTACCGTACGGCATACTATAGCACGCCGTTTTTCATCATTTTTGAGGATTTGAAAAAAAATCAAAATTTCAAAAAACATGGGTTATAGCCCATCGTTTTTTGAAATTTTGAACAAAAAAATTAACCTAGTTTTTCATCATTTTTGAACATGGGCTATAGCCCCTACCGTACGGCATACTATAGCACGCCGTTTTTCATCATTTTTGAGGATTTGAAAAAAATTAAAAATTAAAAAAAACATGGGTTATAGCCCATCGTTTTTTGAAATTTTGAAAAAAAAAATTAACCTAGTTTTTCATCATTTTTGAACATGGGCTATAGCCCCTACCGTAGGGCATACTATAGCACGCCGTTTTTCATCATTTTTGAGGATTTGAAAACAATTCAAAATTTCAAAAAACATGGGTTATAGCCCATCGTTTTCTGAAATTTTGAAAAAAAAATGTAACCTCGTTTTTCATCATTTTTTAACATGGGCTATAGCCCCTACCGTAGGGCATACTATAGCACGCCGTTTTTCATCATTTTTGAGGATTTGAAAAAAAATCAAAATTTCAAAAAAACATGGGTTATAGCCCATCGTTTTTTGAAATTTTGAAAAAAAAAATTAACCTAGTTTTTCATCATTTTTGAACATGGGCTATAGACCCTACCGTAGGGCATACTATAGTACGCCGTTTTTCATCATTTTTGAGGATTTGAAAAAAAAATCAAAATTTAAAAAAACATGGGTTATAGCCCATCGTTTTTTGAAAATTTGATTTTGTTTTTTAACCTCGTTTTTCATCATTTTTGGACATGGGCTATAGCCCCTACCGTAGGGCATACTATAGCACGCCGTTTTTCATCATTATTGAGGATTTGAAAAAAATTCAAAATTTCAAAAAACATGGGTTATAGCCCATCGTTTTTTGAAAAAAAAAAATAACCTCGTTTTTCATCATTTTTTAACATGGGCTATAGCCCCTACCGTAGGGCATACTATAGCACGCCGTTTTTCATCATTTTTGAGGATTTGAAAAAAAATCAAAATTTCAAAAAAACATGGGTTATAGCCCATCGTTTTTTGAAATTTTGAAAAAAAAAAATTACCTAGTTTTTCATCATTTTTGAACATGGGCTATAGACCCTACCGTAGGGCATACTATAGTACGCCGTTTTTCATCATTTTTGAGGATTTGAAAAAAAAATCAAAATTTCAAAAAACATGGGTTATAGCCCATCGTTTTTTGAAAATTTGATTTTGTTTTTTAACCTCGTTTTTCATCATTTTTGGACATGGGCTATAGCCCCTACCGTAGGGCATACTATAGCACGCCGTTTTTCATCATTTTTGAGGATTTGAAAAAAATTCAAAATTTCAAAAAACATGGGTTATAGCCCATCGTTTTTTGGAATTTTGGAAAAAAAAATAACCTCGTTTTTCATCATTTTTGAACATGGGCTATAGCCCCCACCGTATTGCATACTATAGCACGCCATTTTTCATAATTTTTGAGGATTTGAAAAAAAATCAAAATTTAAAAAAAATGGGTTATAGCCCATCGTTTTTTGGAATTTTGAAAAAAAGAATTAACCTCGTTTTTCATCATTTTTGAACATGGGCTATAGCCCCTACCGTACGGCATACTATAGCACGCCGTTTTTCATCATTTTTGAGGATTTGAAAAAAAATCAAAATTTCAAAAAACATGGGTTATAGCCCATCGTTTTTTGAAATTTTGAACAAAAAAATTAACCTAGTTTTTCATCATTTTTGAACATGGGCTATAGCCCCTACCGTACGGCATACTATAGCACGCCGTTTTTCATCATTTTTGAGGATTTGAAAAAAATTCAAAATTAAAAAAAACATGGGTTATAGCCCATCGTTTTTTGAAATTTTGAAAAAAAAAATTAACCTAGTTTTTCATCATTTTTGAACATGGCTATAGCCCCTACCGTACGGCATACTATAGCACGCCGTTTTTCATCATTTTTGAGGATTTGAAAACAATTCAAAATTTCAAAAAACATGGGTTATAGCCCATCGTTTTTTGAAATTTTGAAAAAAAAAAATAACCTCGTTTTTCATCATTTTTGAACATGGGCTATAGCCCCTACCGTAGGGCATACTATAGCACGCCGTTTTTCATCATTTTTGAGGATTTGAAAAAAAATCAAAAATTCAAAAAACATGGGTTATAGCCCATCGTTTTTTGAAATTTTGAAACCGCCCAGACCTTCATCCGAGGTGCCTCTGCTACCAGACCAGGGTTGTGAGCTCTCATGGGGCGGCTTAGCGGCTAAGGATAGACATTGCCATCCCTAGGTATATCGACCTGGGACAGTGGCAATTTGTTTTTGGTTTATTTTCTGTGTCTTGTTAGCAAATACAGTGGATATTTGATAGGGACGGCTGTAGAGAACCCCACCACTCTTTAGCTGAGAGTGGTGGTGTGAGTCTGAGAGAGCAGATTGCCTTGTTTGCCTTGTTTGGTGGTGGGTGGAGCTAATACTAATTTGGCACACCTGGGGTGCCACACAAACATTTGCTTTTCTCACTGGAGAGGTGCTGGGGGACACCACAGCTATCCTGTGTTTGATGTTGATGCATTATTCGTAAGTTTGCTCCTTGTTTACCAGAAAGTCCTTTTTTAGTATTTGATTTGTTCATGTTTAAGTTTTATAGTTTGAATTGTTATGTCTAAATTAGTTTGTACCTTCGTTTTGCTTATAAGTCTGATTATGCCTTTGGTTTTTTTGCACTACTGATTGTTACCTGTTTCCTTTCTTGTCAGTTAAACCCTAACCCTAACCCTAACCCTAACCCATTCATCATCACTTCCATCTTGTCCACGTTTTTCATCATTTTTGAACATGGGCTATAGCCCCTACCGTATTGCATACTATAGCACGCCGTTTTTCATCATTTTTGAGGATTTGAAAAAAAATCAAAATTTCAAAAAACATGGGTTATAGCCCATCGTTTTTTGGAATTTTGGAAAAAAAAATAACCTCGTTTTTCATCATTTTTGAACATGGGCTATAGCCCCCACCGTATTGCATACTATAGCACGCCATTTTTCATAATTTTTGAGGATTTGAAAAAAAATCAAAATTTAAAAAAAAATGGGTTATAGCCCATCGTTTTTTGGAATTTTGAAAAAAAGAATTAACCTCGTTTTTCATTTTTGAACATGGGCTATAGCCCCTACCGTACGGCATACTATAGCACGCCGTTTTTCATCATTTTTGAGGATTTGAAAAAAAATCAAAATTTCAAAAAACATGGGTTATAGCCCATCGTTTTTTGAAATTTTGAACAAAAAAATTAACCTAGTTTTTCATCATTTTTGAACATGGGCTATAGCCCCTACCGTACGGCATACTATAGCACGCCGTTTTTCATCATTTTTGAGGATTTGAAAAAAATTAAAAATTAAAAAAACATGGGTTATAGCCCATCGTTTTTTGAAATTTTGAAAAAAAAAATTAACCTAGTTTTTCATCATTTTTGAACATGGGCTATAGCCCCTACCGTAGGGCATACTATAGCACGCCGTTTTTCATCATTTTTGAGGATTTGAAAACAATTCAAAATTTCAAAAAACATGGGTTATAGCCCATCGTTTTCTGAAATTTTGAAAAAAAAATGTAACCTCGTTTTTCATCATTTTTTAACATGGGCTATAGCCCCTACCGTAGGGCATACTATAGCACGCCGTTTTTCATCATTTTTGAGGATTTGAAAAAAAATCAAAATTTCAAAAAAACATGGGTTATAGCCCATCGTTTTTTGAAATTTTGAAAAAAAAAATTAACCTAGTTTTTCATCATTTTTGAACATGGGCTATAGACCCTACCGTAGGGCATACTATAGTACGCCGTTTTTCATCATTTTTGAGGATTTGAAAAAAAAATCAAAATTTAAAAAAACATGGGTTATAGCCCATCGTTTTTTGAAAATTTGATTTTGTTTTTTAACCTCGTTTTTCATCATTTTTGGACATGGGCTATAGCCCCTACCGTAGGGCATACTATAGCACGCCGTTTTTCATCATTATTGAGGATTTGAAAAAAATTCAAAATTTCAAAAAACATGGGTTATAGCCCATCGTTTTTTGAAAAAAAAAATAACCTCGTTTTTCATCATTTTTTAACATGGGCTATAGCCCCTACCGTAGGGCATACTATAGCACGCCGTTTTTCATCATTTTTGAGGATTTGAAAAAAAATCAAATTTTTAAAAAAACATGGGTTATAGCCCATCGTTTTTTGAAATTTTGAAAAAAAAAATTAACCTAGTTTTTCATCATTTTTGAACATGGGCTATAGACCCTACCGTAGGGCATACTATAGTACGCCGTTTTTCATCATTTTTGAGGATTTGAAAAAAAAATCAAAATTTCAAAAAACATGGGTTATAGCCCATCGTTTTTTGAAAATTTGATTTTGTTTTTTAACCTCGTTTTTCATCATTTTTGGACATGGGCTATAGCCCCTACCGTAGGGCATACTATAGCACGCCGTTTTTCATCATTTTTGAGGATTTGAAAAAATTTCAAAATTTCAAAAAACATGGGTTATAGCCCATCGTTTTTTGGAATTTTGGAAAAAAAAATAACCTCGTTTTTCATCATTTTTGAACATGGGCTATAGCCCCCACCGTATTGCATACTATAGCACGCCATTTTTCATAATTTTTGAGGATTTGAAAAAAAATCAAAATTTAAAAAAAATGGGTTATAGCCCATCGTTTTTTGGAATTTTGAAAAAAAGAATTAACCTCGTTTTTCATCATTTTTGAACATGGGCTATAGCCCCTACCGTACGGCATACTATAGCACGCCGTTTTTCATCATTTTTGAGGATTTGAAAAAAAATCAAAATTTCAAAAAACATGGGTTATAGCCCATCGTTTTTTGAAATTTTGAACAAAAAAATTAACCTAGTTTTTCATCATTTTTGAACATGGGCTATAGCCCCTACCGTACGGCATACTATAGCACGCCGTTTTTCATCATTTTTGAGGATTTGAAAAAAATTCAAAATTAAAAAAAACATGGGTTATAGCCCATCGTTTTTTGAAATTTTGAAAAAAAAAATTAACCTAGTTTTTCATCATTTTTGAACATGGGCTATAGCCCCTACCGTACGGCATACTATAGCACGCCGTTTTTCATCATTTTTGAGGATTTGAAAACAATTCAAAATTTCAAAAAACATGGGTTATAGCCCATCGTTTTTTGAAAATTTGATTTTGTTTTTTAACCTCGTTTTTCATCATTTTTGGACATGGGCTATAGCCCCTACCGTAGGGCATACTATAGCACGCCGTTTTTCATCATTTTTGAGGATTTGAAAAAAAATCAAAATTTCAAAAAACATGGGTTATAGCCCATCGTTTTTTGAAATTTTGAAAAAAAAAATAACCTCGTTTTTCATCATTTTTTAACATGGGCTATAGCCCCTACCGTAGGGCATACTATAGCACGCAGTTTTTCATCATTTTTGAGGATTTGAAAAAAAATCAAAATTTCAAAAAAACATGGGTTATAGCCCATCGTTTTTTGAAATTTTGAAAAAACAAATTAACCTAGTTTTTCATCATTTTTGAACATGGGCTATAGACCCTACCGTAGGGCATACTATAGTACGCCGTTTTTCATCATTTTTGAGGATTTGAAAAAAAAATCAAAATTTCAAAAAACATGGGTTATAGCCCATCGTTTTTTGAAAATTTGATTTTGTTTTTTAACATCGTTTTTCATCATTTTTGGACATGGGCTATAGCCCCTACCGTAGGGCATACTATAGCACGCCGTTTTTCATCATTTTTGAGGATTTGAAAAAAATTCAAAATTTCAAAAAACATGGGTTATAGCCCATCGTTTTTAGAAATTTTGAAAAAAAAAATTTACCTCGTTTTTCATCATTTTTGAACATGGGCTATAGCCCCTACCGTAGGGCATACTATAGCACGCCGTTCTTCATCATTTTTGAGGATTTAAAAAAAAATCTAAATTTGAAAAAACATGGGTTATAGCCCATCGTTTTTTGAAATTTTGAAACCGCCCAGTCCTTCATCCGAGGTGCCTCTGCTACCAGACCAGGGTTGTGAGCTCTCATGGGGCGGCTTAGCGGCTAAGGATAGACATTGCCATCCCTAGGTATATCGACCTGGGACAGTGGCAATTTGTTTTTTGTTTATTTTCTGTGTCTTGTTAGCAAATACAGTAGATATTTGATAGGGACGGCTGTAGAGAACCCCACCACTCTTTAGCTGAGAGTGGTGGTGTGAGTCTGAGAGAGCAGATTGCCTTGTTTGCCTTGTTTGGTGGTGGGTGGAGCTAATACTAATTTAATTTGGCACACCTGGGGTGCCACACAAACATTTGCTTTTCTCACTGGAGAGGTGCTGGGGGACACCACAGCTATCCTGTGTTTGATGTTGATGCATTATTCGTAAGTTTGCTCCTTGTTTACCAGAAAGTCCTTTTTTAGTATTTGATTTGTTCATGTTTAAGTTTTATAGTTTGAATTGTTATGTCTAAATTAGTTTGTACCTTCGTTTTGCTTATAAGTCTGATTATGCCTTTGGTTTTTTTGCACTACTGATTGTTACCTGTTTCCTTTCTTGTCAGTTAAACCCTAACCCTAACCCTAACCCTAACCCTAACCCTAACCCTAACCCATTCATCATCACTTCCATCTTGTCCACGTTTTTCATCATTTTTGAACATGGGCTATAGCCCCTACCGTATTGCATACTATAGCACGCCGTTTTTCATCATTTTTGAGGATTTGAAAAAAATTCAAAATTTCAAAAAACATGGGTTATAGCCCATCGTTTTTTGGAATTTTGAAAAAAAAAAAAAACTCGTTTTTCATCATTTTTGAACATGGGCTATAGCCCCCACCGTATTGCATACTATAGCACGCCATTTTTCATAATTTTTGAGGATTTGAAAAAAATCAAAATTTCAAAAAAATGGGTTATAGCCCATCGTTTTTTGAAATTTTGAACAAAAAAAATTAACCTAGTTTTTCATCATTTTTGAACATGGGCTATAGCCCCTACCGTACGGCATACTATAGCACGCCGTTTTTCATCATTTTTGAGGATTTGAAAAAAATTCAAAATTAAAAAAAACATGGGTTATAGCCCATCGTTTTTTGAAATTTTGAAAAAAAAAATTAACCTAGTTTTTCATCATTTTTGAACATGGGCTATAGCCCCTACCGTAGGGCATACTATAGCACGCCGTTTTTCATCATTTTTGAGGATTTGAAAACAATTCAAAATTTCAAAAAACATGGGTTATAGCCCATCGTTTTCTGAAATTTTGAAAAAAAAATGTAACCTCGTTTTTCATCATTTTTGAACATGGGCTATAGCCCCTACCGTAGGGCATACTATAGCACGCCGTTTTACATCATTTTTGAGGATTTGAAAACAATTCAAAATTTCAAAAAACATGGGTTATAGCCCATCGTTTTTTGAAATTTTGGAGAAAAAAAAATAACCTTGTTTTTCATCATTTTTGAACATGGGCTATAGCCCCTACCGTAGGGCATACTATAGCACGCCGTTTTTCATCATTTTTGAGGATTTGAAAAAAGATCTAAAATTCAAAAAACATGGGTTATAGCCCATCGTTTTTAGAAAATTTGATTTTTTTTTTAACCTCGTTTTTCATCATTTTTGAACATGGGCTATAGCCCGTACCGTACGGCATACTATAGCACGCCGTTTTTCATCATTTTTGAGGATTTGAAAACAATTCAAAATTTAAAAAACATGGGTTATAGCCCATCGTTTTTTGAAATTTTGGAAAAAAAAATTAACCTCATTTTTCATCATTTTTGAACATGGGCTATAGCCCCTACCGTAGGGCATACTATAGCACGCCGTTTTTCATCATTTTTGAGGATTTAAAAAAAAATCTAAATTTGAAAAAACATGGGTTATAGCCCATCGTTTTTTGAAATTTTGAAACCGCCCAGTCCTTCATCCGAGGTGCCTCTGCTACCAGACCAGGGTTGTGAGCTCTCATGGGGCGGCTTAGCGGCTAAGGATAGACATTGCCATCCCTAGGTATATCGACCTGGGACAGTGGCAATTTGTTTTTGGTTTATTTTCTGTGTCTTGTTAGCAAATACAGTAGATATTTGATAGGGACGGCTGTAGAGAACCCCACCACTCTTTAGCTGAGAGTGGTGGTGTGAGTCTGAGAGAGCAGATTGCCTTGTTTGCCTTGTTTGGTGGTGGGTGGAGCTAATACTAATTTAATTTGGCACACCTGGGGTGCCACACAAACATTTGCTTTTCTCACTGGAGAGGTGCTGGGGGACACCACAGCTATCCTGTGTTTGATGTTGATGCATTATTCGTAAGTTTGCTCCTTGTTTACCAGAAAGTCCTTTTTTAGTATTTGATTTGTTCATGTTTAAGTTTTATAGTTTGAATTGTTATGTCTAAATTAGTTTGTACCTTCGTTTTGCTTATAAGTCTGATTATGCCTTTGGTTTTTTTGCACTACTGATTGTTACCTGTTTCTTTCTTGTCAGTTAAACCCTAACCCTAACCCTAACCCTAACCCTAACCCTAACCCATTCATCATCACTTCCATCTTGTCCACGTTTTTCATCATTTTTGAACATGGGCTATAGCCCCTACCGTATTGCATACTATAGCACGCCGTTTTTCATCATTTTTGAGGATTTGAAAAAAATTCAAAATTTAAAAAAACATGGGTTATAGCCCATCGTTTTTTGGAATTTTGAAAAAAAAAATAACCTCGTTTTTCATCATTTTTGAACATGGGCTATAGCCCCCACCGTATTGCATACTATAGCACGCCATTTTTCATAATTTTTGAGGATTTGAAAAAAAATCAAAATTTCAAAAAAATGGGTTATAGCCCATCGTTTTTTGGAATTTTGAAAAAAAAATTAACCTCGTTTTTCATCATTTTTTAACATGGGCTATAGCCCCTACCGTACGGCATACTATAGCACGCCGTTTTTCATCATTTTTGAGGATTTGAAAAAAAATCAAAATTTCAAAAAACATGGGTTATAGCCCATCGTTTTTGAAATTTTGAAAAAAAAAATTAACCTAGTTTTTCATCATTTTTGAACATGGGCTATAGCCCCTACCGTACGGCATACTATAGCACGCCGTTTTTCATCATTTTTGAGGATTTGAAAAAAATTCAAAATTTAAAAAAACACGGGTTATAGCCCATCGTTTTTTGAAATTTTGAAAAAAAAAATTAACCTAGTTTTTCATCATTTTTGAACATGGGCTATAGCCCCTACCGTACGGCATACTATAGCACGCCGTTTTTCATCATTTTTGAGGATTTGAAAAAAATTCAAAATTTCAAAAAACATGGGTTATAGCCCACCGTTTTTTGAAAATTTGAATTTTTTTTTAACCTTGTTTTTCATCATTTTTGAACATGGGCTATAGCCCCTACCGTACGGCATACTATAGCACGCCGTTTTTCATCATTTTTGAGGATTTGAAAAAAATTCAAAATTTCAAAAAACATGGGTTATAGCCCATCGTTTTTTGAAAATTTGAAAAAAAAAATTACCTCGTTTTTCATAATTTTTGAACATGGGCTATAGCCCCTACCGTATTGCATACTATAGCACGCCATTTGTCATCATTTTTAAGGATTTGAAAAAAAATCAAAAAAAAAAAAAAATGGGTTGTAGCCCATCGTTTTTTGAACTTTTGAAAAAAAAAAAATAACCTCGTTTTTCATCATTTTTGAACATGGGCTATAGCCCCTACCGTACGGCATACTATAGCACGCCGTTTTTCATCCCTAACCCTCATCATCACTTCAAGCCGGTCTGGTCCTGGTGCTCTAATAGGCACACTGGTGTAGGGGTGTATGTACAACCATCAAACTTTGACAGATGCCTGTTCATTTGAGTGCCGGAACCACCACTAGGGGAAGTCTTTACTTCCAAGACCGATTCCCAGACTGGCTGGCTTACCCCAAAAAACTATTGTTTTTTTTGCACTAGTGATTGTTACCCGTTTCCTTTCTTGTCCATCACCTAACCCTAACCCTAGTTGTCTGGTACCAGAACAAATCAAACAAAAAAGCAGTGTAAATTATCTGGAACCAGTGGCTCAGTGTGTTAGAACGCTGCCACTTGATCGGGCGATGGTGAGTTCAAACCTCACCGATTTCAGAAGAAGAAAAAAAACATAAAAACTGTTTAGTAGTATCCAGCAGTTAGCTCAGTCTGATGAGAGGCTGTCCTTGGGAGCCACAGGTCCAGGGTTCAAATCCCACATTATTCATAACTGTGACACTTTGCTTTGCACACTGATTTCCAGAAGGACAACTTTAAAACAGCCCAGAAATTCACCACGATTGTGTGCCTCAGTGGCCCAGCGGATAAGTCAAATGATACCTGTAGTATACCTAGTAGAAGTGTGCCGGTTCAAACCCGACATACTCCTAGTAGGCGGTGATGGTTCAAATCACTGACACCTAGAGTAGGAGTGGCCCAGTGGATAAATCAGATGATATCCATAGAATACCTATTACAATGTGCGAGGTTCCACACAAGTCTTTACTTTCAAGACCGATTTCAGAAGAAGAAAACAAACAAAAAAGCTGTTTAGTAGTATCCAGCAGTTAGCTCAGTCTGATGAGAGGCTGTCCTTGGGAGCCACAGGTCCAGGGTTCAAATCCCACATTAGTCAAAACTGTGACACTTTGCTTTGCACACTGATTTCCAGAAGGACAACTTTAAAGCAGCCCAGAAATTCACCATGATTGTGTGCCTCAGTGGCCCAGCGGATAAGTCAAATGATATCCGTAGTATACCTAGTAGAAGTGTGCCGGTTCAAACCCGACATACTCCTAGTAGGCGGTGATGGTTCAAATCACTGACACCTAGAGTAGGAGTGGCCCAGTGGATAAATCAGATGATATCCATAGAATACCTATTACAAGGTGCGGGGTTCTACTCAAGTCTTTACTATCAAGACCAATTTCAGAAGAAGAAAACAAACAAAAAAGCTATGTGTTAGTATCCAGCAGTTAGCTCAGTCTGATGAGAGGCTGGCCTTGGGAGCCACAGGTCCAGGGTTCAAATCCCACATTAGTCAAAACTGTTACACTTTGCTTTGCACACTGATTTCCAGAAGGACAACTTTAAAGCAGCCCAGAAATTCACCATGATTGTGTGCCTCAGTGGCCCAGCGGATAAGTCAAATGATATCCGTAGTATACCTAGTAGAAGTGTGCCGGTTCAAACCCGACATACTCCTAGTAGGCGGTGATGGTTCAAATCACTGACACTTAGAGTAGGAGTGGCCCAGTGGATAAATCAGATGATATCCATAGAATACCCCATAGAATACCTAGTACAAGGTGTGGGGTTCAGGTAGGAGGATAAATCAGATGATATCCATAAAATACCCCATATAATACCTAGTACAAGGTGTGGGGTTCAGGTAGGAGGAGAGTAGGGTGGGCAGATAGGAGGAGATTAGTGGGGTCAGGTAGAAGGATAGTATGGGTCAGGTAGGTGGGGGGGGTCAGGTAAGAGGACAGTAGGCTGAGTTCAGTCAGGGGTAGGGGGAGAGTAGGAAAGGGAGGGGCCAGGGAGGGGCCAGGCAGGGGGAGAGTAGGAAGGGGAGGGGCCAGGCAGGGGGAGAGTAGGAAAGGGAGGGGCCAGGCAGGGGGAGAGTAGGAAAGGGAGGGGCCAGGCAGGGGAGAGTAGGAAGGGTAGGGGCCAGGCAGGGGGAGAGTAGGAAGGGGAGGGGCCAGGCAGGGGGAGAGTAGGAAGGGGAGGGGCCAGGCAGGGGGAGAGTAGGAAAGGGAGGGGCCAGGCAGGGGGAGGGGCCAGGCAGGAGGAGAGTTGGAAGGGGAGGGGCCAGGCAGGGGGAGAGTAGGAAAGGGAGGGGCCAGGCAGGGGGAGAGTAGGAAAGGGAGGGGCCAGGCAGGGGGAGAGTAGGAAGGGGAGGGGCCAGGCAGGAGGAGAGTAGGAAGGGGAGGGGCCAGGCAGGGGGAGAGTAGGGAAGGGCCAGGCAGGGGGAGGGGCCAGGCAGGGGGAGAGTAGGAAGGGGAGGGGCCAGGCAGGGGGAGAGTAGGAAGGGGAGCGGCCAGGCAGGGGGAGAGTAGGAAAGGGAGGGGCCAGGCAGGGGGAGAGTAGGAAGGGGAGGGGCCAGGCAGGGGGAGAGTAGGAAGGGGAGGGGCCAGGCAGGGGGAGAGTAGGAAGGGGAGGGGCCAGGCAGGGGGAGAGAAGTCAGAGAGGGGTCTTCCTGATTTTTTAAATAAAATTCTAAATTTAAAATTTAAAATAAAATTTAAAATTTAAAATTTAAAATTTAAAATTTAAAATGTAAAATTTAAAATTTAAAATTTAAAATTTAAAAATTTTATTTTTTATTTTTTATTTAGAAAATTATTAAAAAAATCAGGAAGAACCCCTCTGACTACTCTCCCCCTGCCTGGCCACTCCCCTTCCTACTCTCCCCCTGCCTGGCCCCTCCCCTTCCTACTCTCCCCCTGCCTGGCCCCTCCCCTTCCTACTCTCCCCCTGCCTGGCACCTCCCCTTCCTACTCTCCCCCTGCCTGGCACCTCCCCTTCCTACTCTCCCCCTGCCTGGCCCCTCCCCTTCCTACTCTCCTCCTGCCTGGCCCCTCCCCAGGCCCTCCCTACTCTCCCCCTGCCTGGCCCCTCCCCTTCCTACTCTCCCCCTGCCTGGCCCCTCCCCTTCCTACTCTCACCCTGCCTGGCCCCTCCCCTTCCTACTCTCCTCCTGCCTGGCCCCTCCCCTTCCTACTCTCCCCCTGCCTGGCCCCTCCCTTTCCTACTCTCCCCCTGCCTGGCCCCTCCCTTTCCTACTCTCCCCCTGCCTGGCCCCTCCCCTTCCAACTCTCCTCCTGCCTGGCCCCTCCCCCTGCCTGGCCCCTCCCTTTCCTACTATCCCCCTGCCTGGCCCCTCCCCTTCCTACTCTCCTCCTTCCTGGCCCCTCCCCTTCCTACTCTCCCCCTGCCTGGCCCCTCCCTTTCCTACTCTCCCCCTGCCTGTCCCCTCCCCTACCTACACTCCTCCTGCCTGGCCCCTCCCCTTCCTACTCTCCTCCTGCCTGGCCCCTCCCCTTCCTACTCTCCCCCTGCCTGGCCCCTCCCTACTGTCCTCCTGCCTGGCCCCTCCCCTTCCTACTCTCCCCCTGCCTGGCCCCTCCCTTTCCTACTCTCCCCCTACCCCTGACTGAACTCAGCTACTGTCCTCCTACCTGACCCCCCCCACCTACCTGACCCATACTATCCTTCTACCTGACCCCACTAATCTCCTCCTACCTGCCCACCCTACTCTCCTCCTACCTGAACCCCACACCTTGTACTAGGTATTCTATGGGGTATTCTATGGATATCATCTGATTTATCCTCCTACCTGAACCCCACACCTTGTACTAGGTATTCTATGGGGTATTCTATGGATATCATCTGATTTATCCACTGGGCCACTCCTACTCTAAGTGTCCGTGATTTGAACCATCACCGCCTACTAGGAGTATGTCGGGTTTGAACCGGCACACTTCTACTAGGTATACTACGGATATCATTTGACTTATCCGCTGGGCCACTGAGGCACACAATCATGGTGAATTTCTGGGCTGCTTTAAAGTTGTCCTTCTGGAAATCAGTGTGCAAAGCAAAGTGTCACAGTTTTGACTAATGTGGGATTTGAACCCTGGACCTGTGGCTCCCAAGGCCAGCCTCTCATCAGACTGAGCTAACTGCTGGATACTAACACAGAGCTTTTTTGTTTGTTTTCTTCTTCTGAAATCGGTCTTGATAGTAAAGACTTGAGTCGAACCCCACACCTTGTAATATGTATATCATCTGATTTATCCACTGGGCCACTCCTACTCTAAGTGTCAGTGATTTGAACCATCACCGCCTACTAGGAGTATGTCGGGTTTGAACCGGCACACTTCTACTAGGTATACTACGGATATCATTTGACTTATCCGCTGGGCCACTGAGGCACACAATCATGGTGAATTTCTGGGCTGCTTTAAAGTTGTCCTTCTGGAAATCAGTGTGCAAAGCAAAGTGTCACAGTTATGACTAATGTGGGATTTGAAACCTGGACCTGTGGCTCCCAAGGACAGCCTCTCATCAGACTGAGCTAACTGCTGGATACTACTAAACAGCTTTTTTGTTTGTTTTCTTCTTCTGAAATCGGTCTTGAAAGTAAAGACTTGTGTGGAACCTCGCACATTGTAATAGGTATTCTATGGATATCATCTGATTTATCCACTGGGCCACTCCTACTCTAGGTGTCAGTGATTTGAACCATCACCGCCTACTAGGAGTATGTCGGGTTTGAACCGGCACACTTCTACTAGGTATACTACAGATATCATTTGACTTATCCGCTGGGCCACTGAGGCACACAATCATGGTGAATTTCTGGGCTGCTTTAAAGTTGTCCTTCTGGAAATCAGTGTGCAAAGCAAAGTGTCACAGTTATGACTAATGTGGGATTTGAACCCTGGACCTGTGGCTCCCAAGGACAGCCTCTCATCAGACTGAGCTAACTGCTGGATACTACTAAACAGCTTTTTTGTTTGTTTTCTTCTTCTGAAATCGGTCTTGAAAGTAAAGACTTGTGTGGAACCTCGCACATTGTAATAGGTATTCTATGGATATCATCTGATTTATCCACTGGGCCACTCCTACTCTAGGTGTCAGTGATTTGAACCATCACCGCCTACTAGGAGTATGTCGGGTTTGAACCGGCACACTTCTACTAGGTATACTACAGATATCATTTGACTTATCCGCTGGGCCACTGAGGCACACAATCATGGTGAATTTCTGGGCTGCTTTAAAGTTGTCCTTCTGGAAATCAGTGTGCAAAGCAAAGTGTCACAGTTATGAATAATGTGGGATTTGAACCCTGGACCTGTGGCTCCCAAGGACAGCCATCAGACTGAGCTAACTGCTGGATACTACTAAACAGTTTTTTTTTTTTTTTTCTTCTTCTGAAATCGGTGAGGTTTGAACTCACCATCGCCCGATCATGTGGCAGCGTTCTAACACACTGAGCCACTGGTTCCAGATAATTTACACTGCTTTTTTGTTTGATTTGTTCTGGTACCAGACAACTAGGGTTAGGGTTAGGTGATGGACAAGAAAGGAAACGGGTAACAATCACTAGTGCAAAAAAAACAATAGTTTTTTGGGGTAAGCCAGCCAGTCTGGAAATCGGTCTTGGAAGTAAAGACTTCCCCTAGCGGTGGTTCCGGCACTCAAATGAACAGGCATCTGTCAAAGTTTCACAATGTAGGCCTACTGAAAAATATCTTGATGTAATAAAGGAAGTTTGATGGTTGTACATACACCCCTACACCAGTGTGCCTATTAGAGCACCAGGACCAGACCGGCTTGAAGTGATGATGAGGGTTAGGGATGAAAAACGGCGTGCTATAGTATGCCGTACGGTAGGGGCTATAGCCCATGTTCAAAAATGATGAAAAACGAGTTTCTTTTTTTTTTTCAAAAGTTCAAAAAACGATGGGCTATAACCCTTTTTTTTATTTTGATTTTTTTTCAAATCCTCAAAAATGATGAAAAACGGAGTGCTATAGTATGCCGTACGGTAGGGGCTATAGCCCATGTTCAAAAATGATGAAAAACGAGGTTAATTTTTTTTTCAAAATTCCAAAAAACGATGGGCTATAACCCATTTTTTTTTTAAATTTTGATTTTTTTTCAAATCCTCAAAAATTATGAAAAATTGGGTGCTATAGTATGCAATACGGTGGGGGCTATAGCCCATGTTCAAAAATGATGAAAAACGAGGTTATTTTTTTTTTTCAAAATTCCAAAAAACGATGGGCTATAACCCATGTTTTTTTTAAATTTTGATTTTTTTTCAAATCCTCAAAAATTATGAAAAATGGCGTGCTATAGTATGCAATACGGTAGGGGCTATAGCCCATGTTCAAAAATTATGAAAAACGAGGTAATATTTTTTTTCAAATCCTCAAAAATGATGAAAAACGGCGTGCTATAGTATGCCGTACGGTAGGGGCTATAGCCCATGTTCAAAAATGATGAAAAACTAGGTTAATTCTTTTTTCAAAATTTCAAAAAACGATGGGCTATAACCCATGTTTTTTGAAAATTTGATTTTTTTTTTAAATCCTCAAAAATGATGAAAAACGGCGTGCTATAGTATGCCGTACGGTAGGGGCTATAGCCCATGTTCAAAAATGATGAAAAACGAGGTTATTTTTTTTTCAAAATTCCAAAAAACGATGGGCTATAACCCATGTTTTTTTGAAATTTTGAATTTTTTTCAAATCTTCAAAAATTATGAAAAATGGCGTGCTATAGTATGCAATACGGTAGGGGCTATAGCCCATGTTCAAAAATGATGAAAAACGTGGACAAGATGGAAGTGATGATGAATGGGTTAGGGTTAGGGTTAGGGTTAGGGTTTAACTGACAAGAAAGGAAACAGGTAACAATCAGTAGTGCAAAAAAAACAAAGGCATAATCAGACTTATAAGCAAAACGAAGGTACAAACTAATTTAGACATAACAATTCAAACTATAAAACTTAAACATGAACAAATCAAATACTAAAAAAGGACTTTCTGGTAAACAAGGAGCAAACTTACGAATAATGCATCAACATCAAACACAGGATAGCTGTGGTGTCCCCCAGCACCTCTCCAGTGAGAAAAGCAAATGTTTGTGTGGCACCCCAGGTGTGCCAAATTAGTATTAGCTCCACACACCACCAAACAAGGCAAACAAGGCAATCTGCTCTCTCAGACTCACACCACCACTCTCAGCTAAAGAGTGGTGGGGTTCTCTACAGCCGTCCCTATCAAATATCTACTGTATTTGCTAACAAGACACAGAAAATAAACCAAAAACAAATTGCCACTGTCCCAGGTCGATATACCTAGGGATGGCAATGTCTATCCTTAGCCGCTAAGCCGCCCCATGAGAGCTCACAACCCTGGTCTGGTAGCAGAGGCACCTCGGATGAAGGTCTGGGCGGTTTCAAAATTTCAAAAAACGATGGGCTATAACCCATGTTTTTTGAAATTTTGAATTTTTTTCAAATCCTCAAAAATGATGAAAAACGGCGTGCTATAGTATGCCGTACGGTAGGGGCTATAGCCCATGTTCAAAAATGATGAAAAACTAGGTTAATTTTTTTTTCAACATTTCAAAAAACGATGGGCTATAACCCATGTTTTTTGAAATTTTGAATTTTTTTCAAATCCTCAAAAATGATGAAAAACGGCGTGCTATAGTATGCCGTACGGTAGGGGCTATAGCCCATGTTCAAAAATGATGAAAAACTAGGTTAATTTTTTTTTTCAAAATTTCAAAAACGATGGGCTATAACCCATGTTTTTTGAAATTTTGATTTTTTTTCAAATCCTCAAAAATGATGAAAAACGGCGTGCTATAGTATGCCGTACGGTAGGGGCTATAGCCCATGTTCAAAAATGATGAAAAACTAGGTTAATTTTTTTTTCAACATTTCAAAAAACGATGGGCTATAACCCATGTTTTTTTTAATTTTGAATTTTTTTCAAATCCTCAAAAATGATGAAAAACGGCGTGCTATAGTATGCCGTACGGTAGGGGCTATAGCCCATGTTCAAAAATGATGAAAAACTAGGTTAATTTTTTTTTTCAAAATTTCAAAAACGATGGGCTATAACCCATGTTTTTTGAAATTTTGATTTTTTTTCAAATCCTCAAAAATGATGAAAAACGGCGTGCTATAGTATGCCGTACGGTAGGGGCTATAGCCCATGTTCAAAAATGATGAAAAACGAGGTTAATTTTTTTTTTCAAAATTCCAAAAAACTATGGGCTATAACCCATTTTTTTGAAATTTTGATTTTTTTTCAAATCCTCAAAAATTATGAAAAATGGCGTGCTATAGTATGCAATATGGTGGGGGCTATAGCCCATGTTAAAAAATTATGAAAAACTAGGTTATTCTTTTTTTCAAAATTCCAAAAAACGATGGGCTATAACCCATGTTTTTTGAAATTTTGAATTTTTTTCAAATCCTCAAAAATGATGAAAAACGGCGTGCTATAGTATGCAATACGGTAGGGGCTATAGCCCATGTTCAAAAATGATGAAAAACGTGGACAAGATGGAAGTGATGATGAATGGGTTAGGGTTAGGGTTAGGGTTAGGGTTAGGGTTAGGGTTAGGGTTTAACTGACAAGAAAGGAAACAGGTAACAATCAGTAGTGCAAAAAAACCAAAGGCATAATCAGACTTATAAGCAAAACGAAGGTACAAACTAATTTAGACATAACAATTCAAACTATAAAACTTAAACATGAACAAATCAAATACTAAAAAAGGACTTTCTGGTAAACAAGGAGCAAACTTACGAATAATGCATCAACATCAAACACAGGATAGCTGTGGTGTCCCCCAGCACCTCTCCAGTGAGAAAAGCAAATGTTTGTGTGGCACCCCAGGTGTGCCAAATTAGTATTAGCTCCACCCACCACCAAACAAGGCAAACAAGGCAATCTGCTCTCTCAGACTCACACCACCACTCTCAGCTAAAGAGTGCTGGGGTTCTCTACAGCCGTCACTATCAAATATCTACTGTATTTGCTAACAAGACACAGAAAATAAACCAAAAACAAATTGCCACTGTCCCAGGTCGATATACCTAGGGATGGCAATGTCTATCCTTAGCCGCTAAGCCGCCCCATGAGAGCTCACAACCCTGGTCTGGTAGCAGAGGCACCTCGGATGAAGGTCTGGGCGGTTTCAAAATTTCAAAAAACGATGGGCTATAACCCATGTTTTTTGAAATTTTGAAATTTTTTCAAATCCTCAAAAATGATGAAAAACGGCGTGCTATAGTATGCCGTACGGTAGGGGCTATAGCCCATGTTCAAAAATGATGAAAAACTAGGTTAATTATTTTTTCAACATTTCAAAAAACGATGGGCTATAACCCATGTTTTTTTAAATTTTGAATTTTTTTCAAATCCTCAAAAATGATGAAAAACGGCGTGCTATAGTATGCCGTACGGTAGGGGCTATAGCCCATGTTCAAAAATGATGAAAAACTAGGTTAATTTTTTTTTTCAAAATTTCAAAAACGATGGGCTATAACCCATGTTTTTTGAAATTTTGATTTTTTTTTCAAATCCTCAAAAATGATGAAAAACGGCGTGCTATAGTATGCCGTACGGTAGGGGCTATAGCCCATGTTCAAAAATGATGAAAAACGAGGTTAATTTTTTTTTTCAAATTTCCAAAAAACGATGGGCTATAACCCATTTTTTTTAAATTTTGATTTTTTTTCAAATCCTCAAAAATTATGAAAAATGGCGTGCTATAGTATGCAATACGGTGGGGGCTATAGCCCATGTTCAAAAATGATGAAAAACGAGGTTATTCTTTTTTTCAAAATTCCAAAAAACGATGGGCTATAACCCATGTTTTTTGAAATTTTGAATTTTTTTCAAATCCTCAAAAATGATGAAAAACGGCGTGCTATAGTATGCAATACGGTAGGGGCTATAGCCCATGTTCAAAAATGATGAAAAACGTGGACAAGATGGAAGTGATGATGAATGGGTTAGGGTTAGGGTTAGGGTTAGGGTTAGGGTTTAACTGACAAGAAAGGAAACAGGTAACAATCAGTAGTGCAAAAAAACCAAAGGCATAATCAGACTTATAAGCAAAACGAAGGTACAAACTAATTTAGACATAACAATTCAAACTATAAAACTTAAACATGAACAAATCAAATACTAAAAAAGGACTTTCTGGTAAACAAGGAGCATGCCGTACGGTAGGGGCTATAGCCCATGTTAAAAAATGATGAAAAACTAGGTTAATTTTTTTTTTCAAAATTTCAAAAACGATGGGCTATAACCCATGTTTTTTGAAATTTTGAATTTTTTTCAAATCCTCAAAAATGATGAAAAACGGCGTGCTATAGTATGCCGTACGGTAGGGGCTATAGCCCATGTTCAAAAATGATGAAAAACTAGGTTAATTTTTTTTTCAACATTTCAAAAAACGATGGGCTATAACCCATGTTTTTTTAAATTTTGAATTTTTTTCAAATCCTCAAAAATGATGAAAAACGGCGTGCTATAGTATGCCGTACGGTAGGGGCTATAGCCCATGTTCAAAAATGATGAAAAACTAGGTTAATTTTTTTTTTCAAAATTTCAAAGACGATGGGCTATAACCCATGTTTTTTGAAATTTTGATTTTTTTTTTCAAATCCTCAAAAATGATGAAAAACGGCGTGCTATAGTATGCCGTACGGTAGGGGCTATAGCCCATGTTCAAAAATGATGAAAAACGAGGTTAATTTTTTTTTTCAAATTTCCAAAAAACGATGGGCTATAACCCATTTTTTTTAAATTTTGATTTTTTTTCAAATCCTCAAAAATTATGAAAAATGGCGTGCTATAGTATGCAATACGGTGGGGGCTATAGCCCATGTTCAAAAATGATGAAAAACGAGGTTATTCTTTTTTTCAAAATTCCAAAAAACGATGGGCTATAACCCATGTTTTTTGAAATTTTGAATTTTTTTCAAATCCTCAAAAATGATGAAAAACGGCGTGCTATAGTATGCAATACGGTAGGGGCTATAGCCCATGTTCAAAAATGATGAAAAACGTGGACAAGATGGAAGTGATGATGAATGGGTTAGGGTTAGGGTTAGGGTTAGGGTTAGGGTTAGGGTTTAACTGACAAGAAAGGAAACAGGTAACAATCAGTAGTGCAAAAAAACCAAAGGCATAATCAGACTTATAAGCAAAACGAAGGTACAAACTAATTTAGACATAACAATTCAAACTATAAAACTTAAACATGAACAAATCAAATACTAAAAAAGGACTTTCTGGTAAACAAGGAGCAAACTTACGAATAATGCATCAACATCAAACACAGGATAGCTGTGGTGTCCCCCAGCACCTCTCCAGTGAGAAAAGCAAATGTTTGTGTGGCACCCCAGGTGTGCCAAATTAGTATTAGCTCCACCCACCACCAAACAAGGCAAACAAGGCAATGTGCTCTCTCAGACTCACACCACCACTCTCAGCTAAAGAGTGGTGGGGTTCTCTACAGCCGTCCCTATCAAATATCTACTGTATTTGCTAACAAGACACAGAAAATAAACCAAAAACAAATTGCCACTGTCCCAGGTCGATATACCTAGGGATGGCAATGTCTATCCTTAGCCGCTAAGCCGCCCCATGAGAGCTCACAACCCTGGTCTGGTAGCAGAGGCACCTCGGATGAAGGTCTGGGCGGTTTCAAAATTTCAAAAAACGATGGGCTATAACCCATGTTTTTTCAAATTTAGATTTTTCTTTTAAATCCTCAAAAATGATGAAAAACGTCGTGCTATAGTATGCCCTACGGTAGTGGCTATAGCCCATGTTCAAAAATGATGAAAAACGAGGTAAAAAAAAAAATCAAATTTTCAAAAAACGATGGGCTCTAACCCATGTTTTTGAAAATTTGAATTTTTTTCAAATTCTCAAAAATGATGAAAAACGGCGTGCTATAGTATGCCCTACGGTAGGGGCTATAGCCCATGTTCAAAAATGATGAAAAACGAGGTTAATTTTTTTTTTCAAAATTTAAAAACACGATGGGCTATAACCCATGTTTTTTGAAATTTTGAATTGTTTTCAAATCCTCAAAAATTATGAAAAACGGCGTGCTATAGTATACGGTACGGGCTATAGCCCATGTTCAAAAATGATGAAAAACAAGGTTAAAAAAATAAAAATCAAATTTTCTAAAAACGATGGGCTATAACCCATGTTTTTTGAATTTTAGATTTTTTTTCAAATCCTCAAAAAAGATGAAAAACGGCGTGCTATAGTATGCCCTACGGTAGGGGCTATAGCCCATGTTTAAAAATGATGAAAAACAAGATTAAAAAAATAAAAATCAAATTTTCTAAAAACGATGGGCTATAACCCATGTTTTTTGAATTTTTGATTTTTTTTCAAATCCTCAAAAATGATGAAAAACGGCGTGCTATAGTATGCCCTACGGTAGGGGCTATAGCCCATGTTCAAAAATGATGAAAAACGAGGTTATTTTTTTTCTCCAAAATTTCAAAAAACGATGGGCTATAACCCATGTTTTTTGAAATTTTGAATTTTTTTCAAATCCTCAAAAATGATGAAAAACGGCGTGCTATAGTATGCCCTACGGTAGGGGCTATAGCCCATGTCCAAAAATGATGAAAAACGAGGTTAATTTCTTTTTTTCAAAATTTCAAAAAACGATGGGCTATAACCCATGTTTTTTGAAATTTTGAATTGTTTTCAAATCCTCAAAAATGATGAAAAACGGCGTGCTATAGTATGCCCTACGGTAGGGGCTATAGCCCATGTTCAAAAATGATGAAAAACGAGGTTACATTTTTTTTTCAAAATTTCAAAAAACGATGGGCTATAACCCATGTTTTTTGAAATTTTTAATTGTTTTGAAATCCTCAAAAATGATGAAAAACGGCGTGCTATAGTATGCCCTACGGTAGGGGCTATAGCCCATGTTCAAAAATGATGAAAAACGAGGTTAAAAAAAAAATCAAATTTTCAAAAAACGATGGGCTATAACCCATGTTTTTTGAAATTTAGAATTTTTTTCAAATCCTCAAAAATGATGAAAAACGGCGTGCTATAGTATGCCGTACGGTAGGGGCTATAGCCCATGTTCAAAAATGATGAAAAACGAGGTTGCTGGAAGGCGTAGGAGGAGGAGGAGGCCGGCGGCTGCTGGGAGGTGTAGGAGGAGGAGGCGGGCGGGTTAGGGTTAGGGTGCTGCTGGGAGGTGTAGGAGGAGGAGGAGGAGGAGGAGACCGGCGGCTGCTGAAGCGAAGCGTAGGAGGCCGGCTGCTGGGGTGAGGCATAGGAGGAGGAGACTGGCTGGGGTGAGGTATACTGCTGGGGGGCCGGAGGCTGGGAGTTGTAGTACCGCTGGGGGGCCGGAGGCTGGGAGTTGTAGTACTGCTGGGGGGCCGGAGGCTGGGAGTTGTAGTACTGCTGGGGGGCCGGAGGCTGGGAGTTGTAGTACTGCTGGGGGGCCAGAGGCTGGGAGTTGTAGTACCGCTGGGGGCCCAGAGGCTGGGAGTTGTAGTACTGTAATAAAACGAAGGTACAGACTAATTTAGGCTTAACAATTCAAACTATAAACAAACTTAAACATGAACACATTTTCATTAATCTATCATGTATAAAGTACACTTGTGACTTTGTGAGATGCATAAAAACACTGGCCTGTTGCGTTTTAGACGAATGATTCCCAACCCTGGTGCAGTTGGTAATGGTAGCACTGTCGCCTCACAGCTGGACGGTCCCAGGTTCGATTCCCGCCAGGGATGCTGGGGGCACACACACAGGTATGAGGGGTACTGAGGGCACCGTCCCTTAGACCATTATTGATAATGATGTGATATTTTCTTTACCCTAACCCGAGCCATCCCAAACAAGCAAAATATCATATCCACAAGGTTGTCAATCGGCTATTTTCAGCAGAAAAGGCTTTCCACACAACAGAAAACGAGAAATACACTAGAATAAAGTACTGAGAGGGTTTGCGAAGAAGCACCTGCATGTGTCAGTGATCCGTTCCAGTTAAACTTGGTATATTTTAACATGCATTTTTTTAAATGCAGGCAACTTATTTGACATCAACTATTCGGGGCCCCATATTGATGGAAATCATCAGGTACAGGCGGAAAGACATGTTTTTAATTTCCACTTTCAACCTGTGTCCTGTAATGATGTTCTTTGGCACTACAAGCTATTGACACCAAAGAAGCTCTGAGAAGGAAGAGAAGTGGTCACGTGACTGGGCTGCGCCATGACACTTTCATGGACACTTTCATGGGAGCCAAACTCACACCGGAAGTGCAATTAATACATGGCAGTGAATGGAGCTGGCTGGACCAGCTCATAACAAACATTTATGAACAATTGAGACCTTTTGTAAAGTAATCACTTCTGGAAAATAACAGAAGACAGGTTGTTTTCTAATCACTTACTTTTTGATGTGCACAGAATTCACAGCATATAATTTTATCTGAGGATCTAAACAGCATCAGCATATTTTTTCTGGCTCTGAAGTATCGCGAGATTTGGCGATACTTGGTGCATTCAGAAAGGTACTTTGTGCTCTTTAGATGCCATACCTCTATAAGAAATTACAGTGTACACATCGAATAGCAACACAGCAGACAATAATGTGTTACTTGTCTTCTGTTATTTTCCAGAAGTGTCATTAGCACAAAGGGGGTAGTTGAGGCAGTGTTCCTGTCCGTCTTGGATTATGGAGACATAATCTATAGACATGTAGTAGCATCCACTCTTAAATCCCTAGACTCTGTTTACCACTCATCGATGTCCACAAGGGAAATTTGTCTTGGGCTTTCACCCCAGCTACAGCCACACAAAAAACATCAATGACAACAAAAAATACATTACAGAGGAAGACTGCACAACATTACACAACTTGTTAAGCCATGCTTGGAGATTGTCCTAAATACATCTCATCTTTCCTGAAAAGGGTCTCTGAACCCTACCACACCCGCTCAAGTAATTTCCCCAAATTCAAGGTACCAAAAGTTAACTCTGAACTTGGTAGATCTGCTTTTAGCTTCTGTGGCCCTAATAAATGGAATGACCTGCAAACGACTTGTTTTACTGTTTACTGTTTTAGATGTAATACACATGTATGCCTTTTGTTTTTTCTTCATATTGTATTTCTCGACAACTCTAACGTTTAATTACTCCCAAAATATTTATTCATTCATTCAAGTTTTATTTATTCTCTAAATTTCACTGATTGGTTACCTGAATGATTATGTCTGCTTGTTTTTTCTGTGATTTTGATATGTAGAATATAGTGTTGACATATTTTAGAAAAGTCTCCTGTGGACAGGTGCTTACACAGTAAGCAAAACATCTACAAATTGTGCAATGTGAGTGTGATATCTGGGGTGCATACATTTGTTAGACATACCATCAGTCCGACAAGCATTAGTCCGACAACACCGTCGCTCCCGACATGCACACAGTATGGATGCCTGGGTGACTAACCGACGGGAGATGCAGGTTTTCATAGTAAATGCGACCTATGGTCGCAACAATATCTCACACTTATATAGCGCCTTTCTGACTACCCAAAGATGCTTTACATGAGGCAAGAGGAAGCAACAAAAATAAAAACAACTTTATTATCCCATGCCACAAAAGCTCAAATGTCTTTTTTTTAAGATATTTTTTTGCGGCTTACGCCTTTTTCTTTTCTTTTTTTTTTTTTTTTAAGGGACAGACAGTAGGCTGACAGGAAACGGGAGAGAGATGGGGGAAGACATGCAGTAAAGGCCGTGTCGGGCTCGGGAGTCGAACCCGCGGCACACTGCGACTGGATTACCAGTCGGGTGCCCAGACCGTTACGCCACCGCCTGGGCCCAAATATACTTTTGAACATAGTCTAAACCCCTTACACAATAGTCCATATTTCACATATAAAAACCTGTATTCCAATACCTCAAAATCTCAGCCACTCCAGCATGGTGGTGTTACGATGAAATTGGTGACCTGCATAAATATGTGAAACTCGTGTAGACAATCACAATGTCAGTGTCTGCTGATAAATGAAACGTAACAATTTACATTCAGAGTAAAAAACCTAGTGGTATTTAGGCCTTATTGTATTGAAAGATCTCCATAAAGTTGTGTGAAGTCCACAAGATCGATGGTCACATATTTCAGCAGGTCACCAATATCACCGAGTGTGAGTGAGCAAGTGGCCGAGATTTGGGGTATTGGAATTTAGAAGAAACATCAAGCAGAACCCGACTATGTCGGGGGAGAGAAAAATGGAGAGACAGAGGAAATACAGGCAATAGTAGTAGCAATAGAAATAAACGTAATAGTGTAAGATAATATATAGTATAACAATGTCAGATAATACAGTAGGCCTATGAATCAGTATACAACTATATACATTTCCTTTCACAAATGACTGACTAAAGGATTTTATTTAAAGGGTACCCTTTAAATACAATCCTTTAGTCACCTTAGCCAATCCTAGAAAAACACTTTGAACACAATACAGGCAATGGATAAAACACCTTGGTAAAAGACCCTTAAAAAGACGCAGGAATACAGACCACACTGAATTACAAAGTTTAGGGGAATTTATATGAATTGATTCTCAGTGAAAAGATGTTACAGATCCAGGCTTGACATAGCGTTATTCCATGACTGAATCACAACATTATTCCACAGTTTTACAACTTCATATAGTAGGGACAGAGACCAAGTGCAGTATCTCGTTGACTTGTTTTGGAAGAGATGGGGTGATTACCCCATCTCTTCCAAAACAAGTCAACGAGATACTGCACTTTTTCACCCTTCAGCGTGTATACAAGACTTTTGTGAACAGTTCAAGAGGCATGACTGAGGTACCGATGCATTTCCATTGCTGACACACGGCAAAGGCCAGGTCTGGGTTTGTACCAGTGGGAGTGAGTGAATTCACACACTTCTGCAGATCATCTTCCACCAACATGGAAGGAGGTGGTGTTAGGAGGTGGTGTTAGAATGACGTGTTAGAAGGACGTGTTAGAAGAAGGGGGTATTAGAAGTTGTTGGAAGCTGATCTGCTGGTCTACTTGCACCTGCCATATATACAGGGGACTTAAATTCCCAACACAAGGTTTGGGGTTATACCGTTTGACCCAAAAGTGCACCCAAGCTTCTTCTCTGCACGATGGAACACCCATACCAACCCAGACCTGGCCTTTGCCGTGGTCACCCACGTGTCCCCACATACATAATGCCTGCTACAAGCGAGGACAGTCACCAACATGTTGCCACAATGATGTCAGATCATATGCAGTGGTATAATAATGTTTAGATAAAATAGTGTTGTGGTGTACTATGATATGGTCCATGTGAGGAGGCCGGGTCCACAGTCACTCTTGATAGGCTCAGTGAAGGCTCTGTGAAGAAGCCTCGTCCACAGTCACACTCTTGATAGGCAGCTGGGGGTCCATAATACAAGTCCATGGAACTGCAGAGTGTGAGACAAAAATAAACACCGGGGAGTGGCTCCCCGGATGAGGAGTTAGTGGCAGGCCTTACTGGACTGTGAGTCTGTACCATGCTTATTTATTTGACAGGGACAATGCTCATTAATCAACATGTCAGTTTTCACATCCATGTAAATGGGACAGAGTTAGCCAAAAGATAGTTTACATCTGTAGTTCCTGAGCACGTTCTTAAAAATTATAAAACTATCCATACAAAAACACATACAATACAAGGGGGGAGGAGACACTTTGACACACCATACCCAGTACATGACTTTCTTTTCAATTTTATACATATTTTCTAAATTTCACATGTCTTCTGCAGATCAGCTTCTGCAGAAATAATGGAAGGAGGTGGTGTTAGGAGGTGGTGTTAGAAGGAGGTGGTGTTAGGAGGTGGTGTTAGAAGGAGGTGGTGTTAGAAGGAAATGGTAGAGGTGGTGGTGGAAGCTGATCTGCAGAAGACACACGGAAATGTGAATTCACTCACTACCGCTTTGACCTGCACGTGCTATCTATACAAGGGACCATCATTCCCACCACAAGGATTAGGGTTACAGCTAAACATCAAATGGAGAGACACCGATCCAATAAATAAACTTTTTAATGAAAACATTAAACGTTAGTTTCCGTCTCACAGATGAGGCATAACTTGTCCACAGGTCTTTCCAGTGTGCTCGTCTTGGCCTGCACACAAATGACCAGCCCCTTTCCTCAGGTATCATCTGTGTGACTCTAGACATATACAGTAGCACTATAGTATCTATGCATAGTTTCATTACATAGAAATTAGGTTCTTAGCTTACATATGATACTTGATGACTATTTCCAGGCAGGCACACTGTTGCTGGCTCCATGAAGAGGCCTGGTCCACGGTCACACACTTGAGGCAGCTGGGGGTACATAATAGAAGTGCATGGACCTGCAGAGTGGGAGACAAAGGTTTTCATGATAAAGTTTATTTGACACTTATGTAACAGACACGTTCAATGTTAACCATACATGTCTTTCTTTTAACATTTTTACATAGATTTTCTAAATTCCACATGTCTTCTGCAGATCAGCTTCCACCACATCATGGAAGGAGGTGGTGTTTTTCACCCTTCAGTGTGTATATGTACTAGTTTTTTGTGAACAGTTCAAGTGGCATGACTGAGGTGCCGATGCATTTCCATTGCTGACACACGGCAAAGGCCAGGTCTGGGTTGGTACCAGTGGGAGTGAGTGAATTCACATCGTCATATGTCTTCTGCAGATCAGCTTCCACCAACATGGAAGCAGGTGGTGTTAGGAGGTGGTGTTAGGACGTGTTAGAAGGAGGTGGTGTTAGAAGAAGGTGGTTTTAGAAGTTGGTGGAAGCTGAGGTCTATTTGCACCTGCCATATACTGTATACAGGGGACTTCAATTCCCAACACAAGGTTTGGGGTTACAGCCAAACATCAAATGAAGAGACACAGAGGCAATGGGCCTCTAGCACCAACACACTACTGTTTGACCCAAAAGAGCCCAGCACGATGGAACACCCAGACCTGGCCTTTGCTGTGGGTCAGAAATGGAATTATATCAGCACCTCAGTCTTGCCACTTGAGCTGTTCACAAAAGAAGTCTCATACACGCTGAAGGGTGAAAAAGTGCAGTATCTTGTTGACTTGTATTGGAAGAGATGGGCGAGTACCTGTCTCTGCTTCAAGAGCCACAAAAATGCACTCGGATTAAGAAGAACCTGGCAACAGCAGACGTTATGATTATGGACGATTCAGTGCCAGAGAGCTTGTGGGTGTCGAGAAGAGTCAAGCAGATGATACCTGATACAAAGGGAAGAGTCACATACCTAAGCCGTTACGAGCAATGACATTCACCCACATGTCCCCACATATGTTGAATGTCCTCGCTTGTAGCAGGCATTATGTGTTGCCACAATGATGTCAGATCATATGAAGTGGTATAAATGTTAAGATCAAATACAGTGTTGTGGTGTACTATGATATGGTAGCAGTCCATGGTCATGCTCTGTGAGGAGGCCGGGTCCAGTCACCCTCTTGATAGGCTCAGTGAAGGCTCAGTGAAGAAGCCTGGTCCACAGTCATGGAACTGCAGAGTGGGAGACAAAGAATAACTCCGGGGAGTGTCTCCCCAGATGATGAGTTAGTGGCAGGCCTTACTGGACCGTGAGTCTGTACAGTGTTAATAACAATCGCACAATCGGAGGAGAAAAGGGAGGGGAAAAGGGAGGGGATGGGGAAGGGAAGGGGTAGATGTAGAGTTCTCAATGGGCCTGAAAATTAAGGCCCGGCCCTACCCTACCCAGGCCGGCCCGAGGCTCAGCCCCGACCATAACAAGAACCAAAATGTTAGGCCAGTAGATGGTTCAATATACTGAGTGATTGTGTGAGAGAACGGACTTATCGCCAAACAAAGACAACGCCCTGGTAACATCTGTCCCAACAGCCATTTTATACTGACTTATAGCAGTTACATAGACGGCACTAGAATTGCATTTTATGTAGTCATAGCACTTTATAGTATATTAGTATAGTATATGGGCTATTCTACCGAATTAGTTCAAATTGCAGTCCCACAATGAAAAACACATTAAAAAACAGTTTAGTGTTCAGACTTTTCACTGTAGTAATGTCATAGTATGGTCTAATTAATCACAAAACATTAATTGAGATAATGTGAAATTAAATATATAAAAGAACACACTTTATATGTTACTTCCTATATTGGACGCCGGACGGTGGCTGTCCCAACCTCTAACCCCTAAAGTTCAATTCATGAAAAAGTACTTAAATGATTTGTTACTTTCCTAGATTTATTTGAAATAAGTTGAAATAATGGAATTGATTTTGTAGATTTGTTTTAATTAAAAAAATATATATAAAAAATGCTGTTTTCATGTCACTACCGGAACAGAAAGAGTTTAAGTCCATAGATGGAGCCTGGTTTAACTTAGCCACACCCCCACACTCTTCACCAAGAAGTGACAGACTTCATGTTCATCATGGCCAAATGATGAGTAGCTAGTTTACTTCAGTCTGAAATTAATGTCTTCCAAAGTCTGAAAATCAGTGTGTGGTTTTAAGGAGTGTCACTACCGAAACACATCATTTCTCATAAATTATAAACTATTTTGGATTTTCTGCTAAATGTGATGTTTCTATCCATGTACATCAGTTTAAAGCTGTTTTTCTTAGGCATGTTTTGCCTAGCATTGTAGAGTTAAGCTAAAAACTAGATAAAATTGTCACTACCGAAACAGTCACTACCGAAACAATTAGTCACTAATTATATATACTGTTACGTTCTTAGCTTACTCATGTTTCATGATAACTAACTTTTTATGTGTGTGATGTATTGCCATGCTTTTCGTTCTTTCTTAATGTAAGTAGCTCTGGATTAAGAGCGTCTGCTAAATGCCTAAATTGTAATAAATTGCAAGATACTAGTTGACTGAGGTACTGATGCATTTACATTGCCGACACATGGCAAAGGGCAGGTCTGGGTTGGTATGGGTGTTCCATTGTGCAGAGTGGAAGCTTCTTTTGGGTCAAACAACGGTAGTGTGTTGGAGTTAGAGGCCCATTGGCTCTGTGTCACTCCATTTGATGATGTTTGGCTGTAACCCCAATCCTTGTGTTGGGAATTGAAGTCCCCCTTTATAGAAGGCAGGCACATTTATTTGAGACATGCTTGTGAAGAGTCTGCCTGTTCTATTAACTCATTTTGGATTTTTTCAGAAGAAGGTGGTGGAAGCTGATCTGCAGAAGACATATGATAATGTGAATTCATTCACTCCTGCTGGTATTTGCACCAGCCATATATACAGGGGACTTCAATTCCCAACAAGGATTGGGGTTACAACCCCACTGTCTTTGATTGTCTAAAGTCAAAGATAGTGAGTTAACAACCAATATATTAAGATCACGATTGGTTAGTTGTATCATATGTGTAATGTCAACTACCATAATGCAATATTCTTTGTAAAATGTATACATTTGATTATATTGATTTCAAATCAATATAATCAACTTTATACATTTTACAAATAATATTGCGTTTAGATTTCGATTACTCTCAATAATTCAACACAAAGTTAAAATTTCAATTTAAATGCATTTAATTGTGGAACCACCTACCTAAATTCTTAAAAATGGTATTAACTCATTTTGGATACAACATAAATAATTTCAGTTTTTCTCCTCTGGTGAAAAGTTGGAGGCTGCTACTCTTCTGCAGATCAGCTTCCACCAACATGGAAAGAGGTGGTGTTAGAAGGACGTGTCAGAAAGAGGTGGTGTTAGAAGAAGGTGGTATTAGGAGGTGGTATTAGAAGGAGTTGGTGGAAGTTCATCTGCAGAAGACATGATAATGTGAATTAATTCACCCCTGCCGGTATTTGCACCTGCCATATATACAGGGGACTTTCAATTCCCAACACAAGGATTGGGGTTAGAACCAAATATCATCAAATGGAGAGACACAGAGCCAATGGGCCTCTAGCACCAACACACTGTTGTTTGACCCAAAAGAGCCCCCAACCTTCTTACAGTATAGTATCCATACTATACTGTACATACAGCAAGCCAAATAAATATCAAACTTTTTTGATAATGATCGGAACGGCCCAGGGTTTCTCGTCTGCTTTAATTGCCAGCCAGCCAGCCGGCCGTAAAACAGCCTTCGGTTTTAGCGCTCCATTTACCTGGAATCAATTACAATGGACTTCAATAATGGACTCCATGATGTCATTGCATGGGGCAATTTAGAAACTTGCAAGGTAATCTTGTTTTCATTTGTTACCGTTTAAAATAAGATGACAGTATTGTTTTTACTTTATATAACACATTTCATGCTGCTGTTCTTATTTTTAATATTACACTGCTTATGTATTATGCCTTTTGTAATCTTGTAATATGCAGTTCAATGTATTTCCAAGAAAAGAAGGACGTACTCACAGTTTGTACTTGGTCCTTGGTGCTCTGTCTGCACAGTGGGTCCTTGGTGCTCTGTCTGCGCAGTGGGTCCTTGGTGCTCTGTCTGCGCAGTGGGTCCTTGGTGCTCTGTCTGCGCAGTTGGTCATTGGTGCTCTGTCTGCGCAGTTGGTCCTTGGTGCTCTGTCTGCGCAGTTGGTCCTTGGTGCTCTGCCTGCGCAGTTGGTCCTTGGTGCTCTGTCTGCGCAGTGGGTCCTTGGTGCTCTGTCTGCGCAGTGGGTCCTTGGTGCTCTGTCTGCGCAGTGGGTCCTTGGTGCTCTGTCTGCGCAGTGGGTCCTTGGTGCTCTGTCTGCGCAGTTGGTCCTTGGTGCTCTGTCTGCGCAGTTGGTCCTTGGTGCTCTGTCGGTACAGTGGGTCCTTGGTGCTCTGTTTGCACAGTGGGTCCTTGGTGCTCTGTCTGCGCAGTGGGTCCTTGGTGCTCTGTCTGCGCAGTGGGTCGTTGCTGTGCAGGAGTAGCGAAGACATTGAGCGAGGTTTCCATAAACTGTGCCCTACACGTAAAAATTAAAGTTAGAAGATACTGATGATAACAGCACAAAGTAAATAAGTAACCACAGCAAAATCCCAAACAAGCAGTAATGTGTGTGTGTGTGTGTGTGTGTGTGTGTGTGTGTGTGTGTGTACTATAACAACTGTACTACTTCAATGTGGCTACACAGTATATAACTATCTCACTCTGTTTCTTGCACAACAGTGCCCCTACTGGTACTAATAGTGTACTAAAGGTGCTCACAGTCACATAGGTGCATGGGTGGGTGGGTGAACAAACACATAGGCAGGTGAACCTTGGAGTGGTTGCACCCTTCAAAAATGTTAGTCAGGCAAGATAAGATAATAAAGTGACAAGTTTATAATTAGCTCTCCTATGAAAGGGCAGGTCGGACCGAGGACACCAACTATTATACCGAAATTATATTGGGGAAAGAAAAGGGGACAACTCAAGACAATAACTCATGCAACAACATTAGCAGTGGAGGTATAACCAATAAACATACACACCAATAAACACCCAAAGGTCCCACGGTGCAGTCCCAACAACAGAGGAAAGTCGTGTGCAGCAGGGCGGACCCGGCCTTGAAAAAGGTTACAACTGTAACAGATTAGAGAAAACAATTAAAACGTGCCAGTAGAAAACAACTCAAATGTCTACAGTAACTGCCTATACAAACTAAATGCATAACTCAAATTAACAACATAAAAGACTGGTCCCCTCAACCCATTTAGACCATGGGGCCACATCGGTGTTGCCTTTATATAGCTTTTAACCACTTTAACCATTATTTTAAACTTTAACTGTTGAAAAATAGCAGATCTACAACCTCTGCGCTACGAGCTTGTAGATCTGCGATTTTTGAAAAATCTTGAAGATGTGTGCAAATCTTATATATATTCTTTCATCGAATTTTTAACTCAAATATATGGTTCTGGGGGGGGGGGGGGGGGTCCCTGGAACACCATATATTGAGGCACAGCCAAATACAGATAATTCTGGGGGTCCTTGACATGAAATAGTTTGAGCACAAAAGTTTTTTCAGAAATCTGTCATGATTTAGACATTTGTAGAATCTGTTCTCACGTCTAAATGGGTTAAGGAAATGGAAAAACACATTAGTGGGCAGCCCTGGTATAAGCAAACACTGCATTCAAATCATTATTAAAAGAACAAACAATAAAACCTACTTTGATATGCAGTGTTACTACAGCACAATCAATGGGAGGGCAAGGGGGGACATCAACAGCACCACAGCTACAAGAAAAGAAAAGTGATATTACTAAACTAAAAGTGCATTTAAATACACAGACACAGGTAGAATGTAGAACACATGTATGCTTTTTACCGGTATCTCCACGTCTCTATAGACACAGCAGCAGAGCACTTCATTTGTGGTCAACTCATTTGAAGACTGAAACAAATCAATTTGAATAAGATCAAATAAGACATTAATGTTTGACACAGACTAAAGTGCTAAAACAACCGAAAGCCAGTAGCAGCATCAGCTGCAACAAACATTTTGGCCTACCATGCTTGGTGAACAGTGAACACCATTCTGTGTCAGAGTCAAAATGGCTGCTTCTGCTTCTTCTTCTTTCTGTTTTACGACAGTTGGCATCCAGTTTTTGGTGCATTACCGCCACCTTGTGGCGGTAATGTAGTGTAGTGTGACCCAAATCTTGGATCAGCCAACAACCAGACATCACCTCAGACAACAGCAACATTATGAAAATTACACAAATACAAGGTAGAATACCGCAGGTTTCTTCCTAATTAGGCTACATATGTTAGTTTCTCATGTGCCAAACTGGTTGTTAAGTTCCTCAGCCAAAAGCCGATCGTAGGGGCATTGACATTTTTCCAACATAGCGCAATTGAGCGTCTGGCCTGTAACAGGCAAAGGTCGGTCATTATTTTTTCATTACTATTTAGTGTACAATTTAATGGATAAATACTGAGTATACATAATTTAGGACAAAGAGGAACTGGACCTGATGTAATCTGAGAGACATAATGGACCACAGACCTCCAGAATGTTTTAATCTCCTCACATTCCCATAAGCAGTGTAACAGTGTACCTTTATGTTCCCCACATTTATAACATAAATCAGGAATGTTTGGATCAAATTTATTTACTTTCTCCGGGGTTATGTAAGTTCTCATTATCCAATTATACTGAATTAGTCTTAATCTAGTATTGATAGGTTGTGTTTGTGCCTTGGAACATATTAAAAACCCCAATCAATTTCTGAGATTTCCACTTGAAGTTCCTGTGTCCATTTTTGTCTTATTTTTTCCGAGTCATCTTTATGAAACCCTTCTAGTATACCATACATTTGTGAGACCAACCCCTTTCAAAGTCACTAACTTAATACTATCAACATCTATCTATTCTATAGACCCTCTACAACAGTGGTTCCCAAACCTCTTCTTGTCAAGGACCCCCGAATTTACACTTTATTAGCCCGTGGAACCTAACCCTAACCCGGCTATAATCCATGGTCAAAAACGATGAAAACGAGGATTTGAAAAAAGACAAAATCATGGGCTATAGTCCATGGTCTCGGAGTGATTTTAGCCCTCAAAAATGATGAAAAACGGCATGCTACAGTACCCAAACCCTAACCGTTGATCGTAGGAGATAGTAATGTAGGACTCTACAGATCGAGTGCTATCCAGTCATAAAATTTGAACACTTGAAGAAACTACTACAGAAAACTGGAATATGCTTTTTTAAATAGCTAAATTATAACTGTTTAAAACACCAAAAGAATGAAAAAAGAAACGGCATTCTTGATTTAATGTTGTGAGGCTAAACATTTTCAGACAAAAGACAAATAAATAAGACACAGGCAATAGAATCGAATCGAATACACACAGGTAAATATAGAAAATAAAACATATGAAACCAGTCCAGACGATCAGTAATTATAACACCACTTCATTTCTGGAACCAATGACCCCAACCCTGTGTATAAACTAATGGAATCCGTCAGGACAGTCCAAGAATGACATAGGATGGCATTCGACACCAAAAACTATTTAAAACAAAAACTACTATAATTACCACTTTGTTATCTACAACGTACTACAATGCACTTTGGTCTCACTGTAGAAAATGCTAGATTCGTCACTGAAATCTAAAACCCCTCTTAAAAGACATGGAATGAACAAACATTCATTCAAGAAGCCAGTTGAAATGTAAACTCAACATTATTATTTATCTATTTGGTCATATCTGTAAACCATTCCTATGGACTATATCATGAGGTCACCATCAATAACAAGTTAAATGGAGGATGTAGCCAAACTGAATGCATTGCTGGATAGCACTGAAATGAAGAGGACAGAAATAAAGAAAAATAAACTATAAAACTGAAGGTAGTTTGACCAGGACATGTGAACAGTGCAGGCAACAGCGCCTCTCAGTGGTGTACAAAGAAACAAACGAGAGAGAATTCCATATCAAGGATCTTTCCTTTCTCCTTGTACAAACTGGGTTAATATTACAATCCTCAGCATGCAATCACACACACACACACACACACACACACACACACACACAGTACATACCATAATTCAGAATATTGAATATATCAAAAAAGGGGGAAGAAAATAATACAGAAGGAGAGAGGCACGTTAGCTTCCAAAAAGGGAGAATTATCCTTTTGATGCATTTCCATTTGCCTCTGATGTGCAAGTCTATCCCAAGCACCTTGCATGTGAATATAAATATTTCACATGCTCATTCGCCTGTATATGAAATGTGAGAACAAAAATACACATAAATCACACACACACACACACACACACACACACACACACACACACACACACACACACACACACACACACACACACACACACACACACACACACACACACACACACACACACACACACACCTCATTAAGTGATACAGATTGTCTCAATGCACGCAGCCCCAGTAAGTATACATGCTTTTCAAAAGAAAGCATAGCACTGCTCTTGTCTTTCTAGAAGAGATGTCCCGATACTATATCGGAAAAGTATCGTATCGGCCCTTATTTGGTCATATCGGTATCGGTGAATATATGCCAGTCTAACCAGCGATCCGACACAGGGGTAAGGGGGTTGACACTATGGCAGGTAAATACAATGCTGGGACATGTGGAGTTTGCTTTGGAGTTGTCATAAACACAACACGAGATATATAGCTAGATAGCTATAAACACTATTCTCGGTTGGTGGACTTCAAAATAAGGTATTTTTTGTATTATTATAAATGGTATTCTCTGGTTTTCGGGAATCGGGTAGCACAGAAATTGTGGTATCGGGATCGGATCGGAAATGAAAAAAAGTGTATCGGGACATCCCCACTCGTTAGTGCCATAGACCGAAAGGTGTCTTCGTGAAACTCAGTCGTGGTCAGTTGATTGCACAGGCCGTTCTGTTGAAATGGAATGGACCAGCGGATTCCCACACTGTGGCCCGAGGACGCCCACTGGTGGGCCACAAAGGCTATTGCAAGTGGGCCCCCAAATTAATTGGCAAAACGCTACGATCTTAATAATATAACTAAAAAAAAACTAAAAAAAATATATGATAAAAAAAAAGGACATTGCATTTCTTTGAAATGTGTTTTCACTGTGATAAGAATAGAAAGAATAGAATGGGATAAGAATGCAGTGTGCTGCTGTACTGTATGTCGGTTCCATTGATCCAAGCCAGGGGAAACACAATCGATTGTTTGGATCATTAAAATAAATATGCTCTGGAAAATGCATTCGGCCCATATCTGACCACTGTGTTGTTATGAGTGGTCATGATTCAGAAAAGCTCGGGGACTTGCTGTAATGACGGAATTCATATAAAATGTGAGGAAACACCTCCTTTTCACAGCAACATTTTTCCCTGACAAATGACTGTTGTGTTCCTCAAGTGTTCACCTTACCCCTCCCCCACCCCAGTGTTGTTTTCGTCGACTAAAACCGAGACGAAAAATGTTCGTCGACTACCTTTTTTTCACTGCCGAAAACTAAACGGAAACTACATGAAAACTAAGCTGCTGGAAACTACATGAAAACTAAAACTCAGACTAATTATACTGACGATTTCGTCAACGAATACAAACTAGACTAAAATGTTAGGAAGGGACTATAGCGGACAAGAGATCCAGCACGAGTCATTTCACACTTTCACACATTTCACGCATGCTGAAAATAGCAATCTACAAGCTCACAACGCGTCGCAGGGGCTTGTAGATCGGCTATTTCCAGCAAGCGAGAAAAAAACAAACATTACGTCATTACGACGGCATCAAGGGCCCGGCCTAAAACACATTTCGTTCGACTAAAAACCAACCGTAGATTTAGTCGACCGAAACTAGACTAACACTAAAAAAACTAAAAAAACATTCCGCGTATGACTAGTGAAATGTGACTAAAACTAAACTAAAACTATTCCAAGAGACTACGACTAAAACTAAAATCTAAATTTTAGTTTAGTCATAGTCTTTGGACTGAAACTTAATTTAGTTTTTGTCACATTTTAGTCACCTGGAATGTCTTAGTGTTAGTCTAGTTTTAGTCGACTAAATGTCATAAGATTTTAGTCGACTAAATCTACAGTTGATTTAGTCGACTAAAATGTATTTTGGCGGGCCTTGATGCCGTCTTAATGAGTGTTTTTACACTTGCTGAAAATAGCCGATCTACAAGCTCACAACGCGTCGCAATGTGAGCTTGTGGATCAGCCATTTTCAGCATGCAACCAAGTGTAAAATGACTTATACTGGATCTCTTGTCCACTACTCCCTTCCTAGCATTTTAGTCTAGTTTTTATCCATTGACGAAATTGTCAATATATTTAGTCTTAGTTTTAGTCATCACAGCTTCGTTTTCATTTAGTTTCCATTTAGTTTTCGTCGGTGAAAAAAGGTAGTCGACGAACATTTTTCGCCTTAGTTTCAGTCGACGAAAACAACACCGCCCCCCACCGCCGCTATGCCCCCCCCCCCTCCCTTTACAGTTCGTCCCTGTAGTTATGCGACAGCATCTCCGGGGGAGGGGCCGCCTTGAGGGTCTTGTGGGAGCCCCTCCAGTCGGTGCGCACGGCGTCGTCGTCCCACAGCGTCGACGTCTCCGTGTCGCTCACCCACTCGGGGTCGCCGGCGTAGTGGCAGGGCTGGACCAGCAGGGGCCGCGTGCTGTAGGCCCGCATGTTCCTGTTGGGGAAGTGGGACTTGTAGTCCTTACTGCGCGGAGAGAGAGAGAGAGAGAGAGAGAGAGAGAGAGAAGACACGTTAGATGGGGAGTGATGATCTGATCTAAAATGACCCATTTAGACCCGAGGACGATTCTACAAAATGTCTTCTAAATCCTGACAGGTTTCTGAAAAACGCGTGTTTCTGTGTCAGTCGGACCCTCGAAAATATATATGCAATTGGCCGCCGACCCCCCCCATCTGAAAACATGTTGTTCCAGGGAACCCCCCCAGAAGCAAAGATACGAGTTAAAAAACATTCGCTCTGAAGGAATATATATTCAAAAGATTTGTGCCACATTTTCAAGATTTTTTCAAGCACTCTATGAGCTTGTGGATCTGCTATTTTTCAATAGCTAAAGTATAACATAATGCTTAAAAACACCAAAAGGGGTTCCCCGCCCAGAATGGGATAAATACTGAAAACACAAGGAGGATTTTTTTTTCTCTCTTTTTTTTTTTTTTAAAGATTTGTTTTTGGCTTTTCTGCCTTTCTTGATAGTATCAAGTGGAGACTGACAGGAAAGAGGGAGAGAGAGACACAGAGAGAGAGAGAGAGAGAAGGGGAGAGACACGCAGAAAAAGGTCGCCATGAACGGGACTCGAACACGCGACGCACACGCTGTCAGGCCAGAGTCCATTATGTGCCTGGACCGCTAGGCCAGCTAGTGCCCCGCCCCCCCGAGGAGGATTTCTGAGCTCATGTGGATGATAAGGGTGATCACAAAGGTTCTCAACCATACATCTCTTTTTTTTTTTTATATATTTTTTATCCCACGATTTTGTAACCCATTTTTCACCCCTGTGTCAATCATCTAATGTGATCCTGGGCTCTACACACCCTCCGCCAACCTGGGGAGAGCAACGGACTTAACTCATGCTTCCTTCATGCTTGAGTGTCCAAGTTGCTCCTTTACACCTGACAGGGGGGAGTTTCCCTGGTTGGACGTATAGCGTGTGGAAGGAACACGTTATTCCAACCAGTTCCTTTCCCCTCCATCAGGCGCCCCGGCTGGCCAGGGGGAGGCAGTTTAGAGACCAGGATTACTGCATGTTTTTGTGAGGGTACCTACCCTAGGGGACATGGGGAGAACATGCAAACTCCACACAGAAAGGCCCTTTCGCCAACCCCGCCTTCACCTATGGGCACTGATGACGCGGAGGAGGAAACACGCCGCCAGCACCCACAGCGCCCAGAGCGGGAATCGAACCCAGGACCTTCTAGCTGAGGTGACAGCACTACCAACTGTGCCACCGCGCCCCTACAACCATACATCTCTTAATAGCAACTAGTCTGTTGAAACCATATCTATACAATACTAGCATCATTCTTGTTTGGATTTTGAATAAAGATCTCTAAAGCAAAAAAAGAAAGCAGTGTTATATCATTATGCAATGCTTTATCCTCTTTATATAATGGCCTTTATGTTTTTTTCATATATTCTTTTTTCATATATAATATATAAAAATTATAAATATATAAAATACAAATAAAGCACTTTGTGTACTATCAATCAATGAGTACAATTAGTATCTTTCCTTGTTACGGAGAAAGGTATGAGGTTGTGGAGCAAAGGAAGCAGCGCACGAGAAGTCTTGAGATACCAAATTAGTTCTATTGTACAAAGATCAAATATTCTTAAGGCTCATTTATACTTCATTGCTTATCGCTCAACATTTTTCTGTTGACATTTTCATTAAGCCATTCTGGGCGGGAACCCCTTTTGGTGTTTCTAGCATTATGTTATACTTTAGCTATTGAAAAATAGCAGATCTACAAGCTCGTCGACTACCTTTTTCACTGACGAAAACTAAATGGAAACTAAATAAAAACTAAGCCATAATGACTAAAACTATTATTGTCAAAAATATTGACAATTTCGTCAAAATAAAATAAAAACTAGACTAAAATGTTAGGAAGGGAGTAAGGGACTAGTGGACAAGAGATCCAGTATAAGTCATTTTACAATTAGTTGCATGCTGAAAATAGCCGATCTACGGCATCAAGGCCCGCCAAAACACATTTCGTTCCGACTAAATCAACTGTAGATTTAGTCGACTAAAATCTTGTGACATTTAGTCGACTAAAACTAGACCAACACTAAAACATTCCGGGTGACTAAAATGTGACTAAAACTAAATGAAAACGTTTCAAGAGACTATGACTAAAACTAAAATAGAAATGTTCCTGGCAAAAACAACACTGCCGTCCGGCTATACACGGAAAGAGACGCCATGACATGAAATCAGTACATTATTTAAAAAAAAGAAGAACATTCTGTATGATGAAAGACCGGCGGTGTTTATATGTGGCAAAGTTAAATCAGGTTGTCAAAAAGCCCTACATCTTTTATAGCCATGGACCAGAGCCCAAAACTCTGACCTCGACTGCACGCAGAGCCTTTTGGAAACCACAGGATTCACATTGGTTCTTTAATCTGCAAGCTCTACAAATAGCCTATCCTAAATCTAGAATAGTCTACATATGAATCACAAGCCAAAGGAAAGCTATGTTTTTTTGTTATTTTTGTTTTCAGCTTCCCCCCCCCCATGAACCAGCAGAGCAGAGCTGCCAGAGTTCATGCCAGTACGGTTGTTTTTGGCAAAATGACACTCATTCGCCCCGCGGACCCCCATTAGAAAAGATATGACGTGGGGGGAGGTGCTTCGCGGCTCTAGCAGTGATTTTCAAACATTTTCATTTCAAGGCCCCCTATACGGTTTGACCCCCCCTCCCCCCCATTTAATGGCATTTCTATCTCTGGGACCCCCAATTTATATTGTAAAATCAATGTTAATTTAACTCCGAGTGTGGACCCGTCAGGGTCCATTTGGTTCCATTTGTACACACTCCGAGTTACAGTCCTATAAGGGTCCATTTTGGTTCCTAACTATCATTTAGCTGGAGCTCCCTCAAGGACCCCTGGGGGTCCCCGGACCCCTACTGCTTCTGTGGTTGAAACGCCTCCTCCTCCATCAAAAAGAAGAGATTCGTCCCAAAGCAAAAATTTTAGTTTTGCGACTGCAGGCAGCACAGTATATAAAGACGTTTGTCTGATTATTGTACGTCTACTTTTGCGTTTGTGTCTATAAAACTCTCGTATACACGATAAACAATATGGGCTTAGGGCTATAGTATCAGCTGTTCTGTGCGCATGCAGCCATGTAGGCGTGTGCGTGCGATTGCACGTGTGTGTGTGTGTGTGTGTGTGTGTGTGTGTGTGTGTGTGTTTGTGTGTGCGTGTGTGTGTGTGAGTGCATGACCGATGCCGTGGTACCGGAAAAAAGAATCACCATCTACTTAGTGTGTGTGTGTGTGTGTGTGTTAAGGAATTAAGCAACTAGTTGACTATTCAACTAGTCGACTAGTAAATCCACTAGTCAAGTTTTTTTTAGTTTTTTGTAGGCCTCAAGATCAGGTAGATTATAGTTATAATGTACACCGTTTTTAACCGTTTTTAAATGTACAAATATTTATTTCCAAAAAACCCCATACATTTACATAATAGGTAGTTAAACAACTATAGTCCACTATAGTAAACTAGGCAACTAGTAAAAGTGACTAGAAGTGAATGCCCTAGCGTGCGTGATAAATAGTGACCACCGTATCCAACACGTACTTGGGGTGCTTGTCGTACATGATGGGCAGGAACTCGTCGACCGGCAGCATCTTGGAGAGCGGCTCGGCGTTGAGGAGCTTCTGGGCCCCCTGCAGGGAGATGGCGTAGGACAGCGTCCAATAGGAGTAGTCGGCCACCACCAGGTTGCGGACGTTCTCCACCTCCTCCTCGTTGTTGGGATTCACCCGTTTCCTTCCGAGGTATCTGGGGTGGAGGAGGGAGGAGTACAGATAATAGCAGATAAGTTTGAGTCACCTGGGATGTTTTAGTCTAGTTTTAGTCGACTAAATATCCTACGATTTTAGTCAACTAAATCTACAGTTGATCAAAATGTATTTCGGCGGGCCTTGATGCCATCGTAATGACTGCTTGTACGACCGGCTGTTTTCAGCATGCAGCGAATTGTAAAATGACTTAGACTGGATCTCTCACTAGTCCCTTCCTAACATTTAGTCTAGTTTTTTATTTGTTGACGAAATTGTCAGCATATTTGGTCTTAGTTTTAGTCATCATAGCTTAGTTTTTATTTAGTTTCCATTTCGTTTTCGTCAGTGGAAAGTCGATGAACATCATTTTTAGTCGACGAACTCAACACTGTCAGTGACACTGATGAAGGCTGGGTAGCCGAAACGTTTGTCCATTATTAAATAATGCAAGAATACAAACTAAAGCAGTTCTTGGTGTGTGTGTGCGACCCCATCACCGTTATTTCTATTGCAACGCGGCCATGAGTCAGAGCGAGGATTTCCTCGGTTCCGTTTCATAGCATATGGTAAGCATCAGTGCTAAAAAAAACCCTGTTTTCATTATGTCCAGAAGACGTGGCGCAAACGCCAAACAGTACATGAATACAAACACAATGTGAGCTCAACTTCGAGCCAAATGAATGCTTGCGTGAATGACTGAATATTCTCAGTGAAAACCATTTTGCAGAGGAAACCACGTTACCAAAATATAACCGACAGAAACATGTTCATTAACCCATTTTTACCTGAGGACGATTCTACAAATGTCTTCTAAATCCTGACACTTTTCTTGAAAAGCCCATGTTTCTATGTCAGTGGTTCTCAGACATTTTCATGTCAAGGACCCCCAAAAATATATCTAATAGGCCAGCGACCCCCATCTGAAAATATGTTGTTCCAGGGACCTCCCAGAAGCAAAGATTTTGAGTTAAAAACGTTCGCTCTGAAAGAATATATATTCAAAGATTTGCACTACATTTTCACGATTTTTCAAGAATAGCAGAGAGCTTGTTCAACAGACTAGTTGCCATTAACCCATTTTGACCTGAGATCAGATTAAAGAAATGTCTTCTACATCCTGACAGTTTTCTGAGTTTTCAGTCGTTCTTCGAATTTTGCCACTCGGTGGTGCGCTATGAGCTTGTAGATCTGCTATTCTTCAATAGCTAAAGTATAACATAATGCTTAAAATTAAAACACCAAAAGGGGTTCCCACCCAAAATGGGTTAAGTCAACATTTGTCCAACACAAGCTCTTTTCAAACTATCCGTTTTCACACTTCTTACATCATATCCCAGTCCAGTTCCACCTGCTCCACCTCTTCCATTAGTCTAAGGACTCGTCGTTTGAAGTTTGGCTGGAATCGAACGTCGTCTTCGAAAATCAGGGCCTTGTCCAACTGCATGTCCACCATCTTGGGAAGAGAGAAAGCAGAGGAAAACCATAAAGGCAATATATTAGCATTCATTTAACGCTTAATATAGACAGTGCGTTGTGTGTGCGTGTGTGTTTGGAAGTGGCATGTACATTTGACCACAGTCTGGAAGAGGCATTCCTTACCAAGGTCCTTAAGTACCAGCGTCTTAAGGATGCCATTATACAGCTTGGCTACAAATGTAAACTACTTGTGTTCCTATTTGGAAGCCTCGGTAATGTCCATAAATAAGTCGTGAGGGGCCTGCAGATTGCAAGCATGCCCAATAAACCGAGAGCTGATCAGGCATAGGCAAAATTCTGTTATTATATGGAGAAGGCGATGCTTCCTGTACCCGTGATCTGTATCCTGAAGCACTTGTTGTAGTAGTTTTCCAAGTTTGCGCATGCACTATTGTTTGTGTTCAAGAATTTCTTGTTAATCAGACCAGTGTGTGTCCAGTGGAAACCTCGTTATGAATCTGATCTCAGGTCAGAATGGGTTAAATGTGTCGAGTGCCTTTCGTTCTCACCTCCTTCCAGATGAAGTAATGGCTGAGGAAGCAGCCCACCTCTCCCTTGGTGAGGGTGCGTCCATTGAACGGGTCGTAGTAGCCTGGGAGCAGGTCCACGCCCAGTACCTTGATGTCGCTGCTGTTCAGAGCACTGGAACACACGCACGCACACACACACACACATGTATATAAGATAACATGCATGCTGGGACATGCGCTCACATCAGCGTTGATTATTGGCGGCTAAAACTATGACGAAAACTGTTCGTCGACTACCCTTTTTTCACTGACTACATGAAAACTAAATGAAAACTAAGCTGTGATGACTAAAACTGAGACATATAAATATAAAACTAACATTCCAGGTGACTAAAACTATATGAAAACTATTCAAAAGACTATGACTAAAACTAAAATCTATAATTCTACAAGCTCATAGTGTGCCACCGAGTGGCGCGCTACGAGCTTGTAGGTCTGCTATTTTTTGAAAAATCGAAGAGCGACTGACGTAGAAGACATTTTTATAGAATCTGATCTCAGGTCAGAATGGAAAACTGTCAGGATGTAGAAGACATTTTTTTAATCTGATCTCAGGTCAGAATGGAAAACTGTCAGGATGTAGAAGACATTTCTTTAATCTGATCTCAGGTCAGAATGGAAAACTGTCAGGATGTAGAAGACATTTTTAGAATCTGATCTCAGGTCAGAATGGAAAACTGTCAGGATGTAGAAGACATTTTTATAGAATCTGATCTCGGGTCAGAATGGAAAACTGTCAGGATGTAGAAGACATTTTTTTAATCTGATCTCAGGTCAGAATGGGTTATAGTACTCATACTTCCCGTCCACGGCGTCGACCACCTTGACGTCGACCTCCAGCTCATTGAGAGAGAACAGCATTCGCTCTCTGCGGTCGTTACGGCGACGCAGGTTGATCAGATATATCTGAGAGGAGAGAGGAGAGGGTACAATCAATGCAGTGTTGATTTTGGCAGCAAATTTCTATTTTAGTTTTAGTCATAGTCTCCTGAATAGTTTTCACTTAGTCTAAGTCACATTTTAGTCACCTGGAATGTATTAGTGTTAGTCTAGTTTTAGTCGACTAAATGTCATAAGATTTTAGTCGACTAAATCTACAGGTGATTTAGTCGAATAAAATGTATTTTTGCGGGCCTTGTTGCCGTCATAATGACTTATTTTACACTTGCTGAAAATAGCCGATCTACAAGCTTGTAGATCGGCTATTTTCAGCATGCAACCAAGTGTAAAATGACTTATACTGGATCTGTTGTCCACTAGTCCCTTCCTAACATTTTAGTCTAGTTTTTATTTGTTGACGAAATTGTCAATATATTTAGTCTTAGTTTTAGTCATCGTAGCTTAGTTTTAATTTAGTTTCCATTTAGTTTTCTTCAGTGGAAAAGGTAGTCGACGAACATTTTTCGTCTTAGTTTTAGTCGACGAAATCAACAATGCATTGCAGTGTTGTTTTCGTCGACTAAAACTAAGAATGTTCGTCGACTACCTTTTTTCACTGACGAAAACTAAATGGAAACTAAATGAAAACGAAGCTATATGACGACCAAAACTATAAGACTAAATATATTCACAATGTTGTCAACGAATACAAACTAGACTAAAACGTTAGGAAGGGACTATAGTGGAGAAGAGATCCAGTATCCGTCATTCAGTCAGTATCCAGTCATTTTGCAATTGGTTGCATGCTGAAAATAGCAGCGCGACGCGTTGTGAGCTCGTAGTTCGGCTATTTTCAGCAAGTGTAAAAACTGTCATTACGACGGCATCAAGGCCCACAAAAATACAATTTAGTCGACCGAATCAACTGTAGATTTAGTCGACTAAATTCTTATGATATTTAGTCGACTAAAACTAGAGTCACACTAAAACATTCCAGGTGACTAAAATGTGACTAAAACTAAATTAATAACTATTCAAGAGACTATACGACTGAAACTAAAAATCTAAATTTGGTGCCAAAAACAACATTGGTGCAAGGGTACAGAGTGTCTGACAAAACTGTGCGTCCGTCGAGTAAGTACAACTTTATGGAAGAGAAGACACATCTCCTTCAAAAGGACCTATCGAAGTGTATTCGTCATGTGGCGCAATGTGTGTATAAATCATGGCTGTATGTACAGTACACGCTTTTCATGACCCTGACGTTCGTTGGTCTTTATACCAAATAATTGTCATGTCATGTCCCTTTATAATGTCCAATATAACCCATTTCAACCTAAGGTTGATTCTACAAATGTCCCCCCAGAAGCAAAGATCTGAGTTAAAAACGTTCGCTCTGAAAGAATATATTCAAAGATATGCGCCACATTTTCACGATTTTTCAAAAATAGCAGATCTACAAGGTCGTAGCGCGGCACTCCGAGCTTGTAGATCTGCTATTTTTCAACACCTAAACTAAAGTATAACTTACATATAATGCTTACAAACACCAAAAGGGGTTCCCGACCGTCCTGAATGGGATAAAGTTACACAAACGTGTCTTACCTCGTCAAAGCCCATCAGATCCCTCTGTTTGGGAAACACATGGACATAGCGGGACGCTTTCATAGCAGGACCCTCAACTACACAGCAGGGGAAAGATAAGACAATTAGACTAAAAATAATATACTTAGAATTAAAATACATTCCTGACACAATGGGCTATACGTTTGATTTGATGAGTCATCCGTGGGCTGATTATTTCTGCATTTCCTATAAAGCGGTGTTGACGAAAGACGAAGACAAAAAATGTCCGTCGATTACCTTTTTCCTCTGACGAAAACTAATAAGAAACTAAATGAAAACTAAGCCATGATGACTAAAACTAAGACTAAATATATTGACAATTTCGTCAACAAACTAGACTAAAATGTTAGGAAGGGACTAAAGGACAAGAGATCCAGTATAAGTCATTTTACACTTGGTTGCATGCTGAAAATAGCCGATCTACAAGCTCACAACGTGTCACGCTGCGACGCGTTGTGAGCTTGTAGATCGGCTATTTAATCGGCTATGTAAAATCAACCATTACGACGGCATCAAGGCCCGCCAAAATACACTTTAGTCGACTAAACCAACCGTAGATTTAGTCGACTTAAATCGTATGACATTTAGTCAACTGAAACAAGACCAACACTAAAAGCATTGCAGGTGACTAAAATGAGACTAAAGATCAAATGAAAACTATTCAAGAGACAATATGACTAAAACTAAAAATAGAACATTTCTGCCAAAAACAACACTGCTATACAGAAAGAATAAATGACAGATTCAATGCTTACTCCTGGACTCCAGATGGAGGTGGACAAAGTTCAGCCGGTCGTCCTCCAAGGTGTGGTGAGGTTTCGCTGGGATGTTCAGGTAGCCGTAGCGCACCCGGTTACACAGATACATCTGTACCTCTGAAAACACACCCATACACAGGTTACACAGGTACATCTGTACCTCTGAAAACACACCCATACACAGGTTACACAGGTACATCTGTACCTCTGAAAACACACCCATACACAGGTTACACAGGTACATCTGTACCTCTGAAAACACACCCATACACAGGTTACACAGGTACATCTGTACCTCTGAAAACACACCCATACACAGGTTACACAGGTACATCTGTACCTCTGAAAACACACCCATACACAGGTTACACAGGTACATCTGTACCTCTGAAAACACACCCATACACAGGTTACACAGGTACATCTGTACCTCTGAAAACACACCCATACACAGGTTACACAGGTACATCTGTACCTCTGAAAACACACCCATACACAGGTTACACAGGTACATCTGTACCTCTGAAAACACACCGATACACATGGATTCATGCGTCACTAATCAGTCAACAATATGGATGAAATTACATGGAATGAGACACAGGTGGTGCCACTATACTGTTGGCCAAATCCTGAATCCTACAGAAATGCCATTAACCCATTTAGACCTCAGTTCGATTCTACAAATACCTTCTAAATCCTGACAGTTTTCTGAAAAACCCCATGTAGCCGTTCTCAAACATTTTCATGTCAAAGACACCCAAAAATGATATGTAATTGGCCGCCGAACCCCATCTGAAAATATGTTGTACCAGGGACCCCCCCCCCCCCAGGACAGAAGCAAAGATTTGAGTTAAAAAACGTACATTTGAAAGAATATATGTTGAACGATTTGCGCCACAGTTTCACGATTTTTCAAAAATAGCAGACCTACAAGCTCGTAGCTTGCCAGCGAGCCGCCCGCGTGGAGGTCCCTCTACTGTACCCTTTACTGTCACTGTACTGGCTGGCACACCCGAAATCACCATATATATATACTGTATATTGTGTGCGTGTTAGGTTGCGCACAGGTGGTGAAAAACAACCATGCTGTTTTCGTGCTCAGACGCACCCAGCCACCCACCCATACCCACAGCTCCGTAAGGGAGTGTTTGCACCACTCAAAAAAAACGTGGCATTCATACCTTCGGCTCGACAAGAGAAGGCAAACACTATGATGTCATCGTAAGGCCAGGAGTAGTCCCGATGAGGGGGGAAGAAGGCCAGCTGCGACATGCCCGTCTTCCTGAGGTCCAGCAGGAAGGCAGAGTGGACCATTGGAACGGGAAAGCAGCCCAGTCTGTGGCGGTGGCGCGTGGGGAAATACTCCGCCGTTCGCCGGTAGTAGCCCTGAGTGGGTGAACGTGAGCGTGAACGCGACATCAGTGTCGTTTTTGGCAGCAAATTTCGATTTTTTTTTGTTTTAGTCATAGTCTACTCTTCAATAGCTTTCATTTGGTTTCAGTCACATTTTAGTCCACCTGGAATGTTTTAGCGTTTTAACTAATTTTAGTTTTAGTCGACTAAATATCATACGATTTTAGTCGACTAAAGCCACAGTTGATTTAGTCGACTAAAATGTGTTTTGGCGGGCCGTGATGCCGTCGTAATGGCGGATTTTACACTTGCTGACAATAGCCGATCTACAAGCTTGTAGATCGGCTATTTTCAGCATTCAAATCAAGTGTAAAATGACTTATAGACTATACTACTGGATCTTTTCTCCACTTGTCCATCCTAACATTTTAGTTTAGTTTTTAATTTGTTGACGAAATTGCCAATATATTTTAGTCTTAGTTTCAGTCACCGTAGCTTAGTTTTCATTTTAGTTTTCATCCGTGAAAAAAGGTAGTCGACGAACATTTTTTGTCATAGTTTTAGTCGACAAAAACAACACTGTTTCTATGGGAATATAGAGCTATAGTACTCAAGGCTGATTTTAACAAAACAATATCACTTAATACACAACAACACCTTTTGCGCATGAGGTATAAGCACTCATTACCTGAGGAGTTATTCCACACCAGTAATTGGAGTAAGCTCCCTGGGAGTCCAACATTGGCGCAATGACCGACTTGTTTTCTGCGATCATCAGGTTCAAAGTGTCTGGGTTGGTGAGGATGTTGTCTGTGTCTGCATACTGCGGGCGAGGGGGGACAAAGAAACCGAGTGAAAACAGAGGAGGAGGAGAGAGGTTATAGTCGAGTGTCATGTCCTGAGTCACATTTACCGCATGCAGTATATCTGTGGAAGGGGCTGTTCTTGCAACTTGCTCTTAGTTTAATCCATTTTCACCTGAGGTCAGATTCTAAAAAATGTCTTCTACATCCTGACAGTTTTCTGAAAAAGCCATGTTTCTATGTCAGTCGTACTTCGGTTTTTCAAAAATAGCAGACCTACAAGCTCATAGCGCGCCACCGAGTGGCGCGCTATGAGCTTGTATATCTGCTATTTTTCAATAGCTAAAGCATAACATGATGCTAACACCAAAAGGGGTTCCCGCCCAAAATGGCTTAAACCCATTTTAGACCTGAGGCCGATTCAAAAATAGATAAAAAAAAGTCTTCTAAATAAACAGTTAGAAAAACCTGTGTTTCTATGTCAGCTATTCATGTCAGGGACCCCCAGAATTATCTGTATTTGGCCCGCGGACCCCCCCCCCCCCCCCCCCCATCTGAAAATATGTGGTTCCACCCAGGCACCCCACCGGAAGCAAAGATATGAGTTAAAAAACTTTCGCTCTGAAAGAATATTCAAACATTTGCGGCACATTTTTACAATTTTTCAAAAAAAATCTTCAACCTCGTATCGCGGCACTCTGTGCTGCGTTACGAGCTTGTAGATCTTGCTATTTTTCAATAGCTAAAGTATAATATAATGAATGAATGAATGAATTTTATTTATATAGCACCTTTCCAAACATAAAGTTACAAAGTGCTTTACAGGTTAGAAACAACAATCAAAAACAACATCAAGAACATCAGAAATAACAAAGCATAGAATCACAACAACAAACATCAAGGAACAATAAATAAATATATACGTACACATATACATATATGTATACATATACATAGGCCTACATACATACACACATATAAGTCAAACTGAATTAAGAAAAGCATTTGACATAGAGGTGTGTTTTTAAAAGACGTGTGCTTAAAGAAATACAAAGAAAGCCAGCGAATCTGCGAATGTCACGACTCAGAACGCACATACAGCGGGCACATGTAATCTGAATGTCATTGATGATCAGATGTTTTGCGAAAAACATACCAGAATGTAGTCAGCCCAGCGTTTTCTGGCAAAGTTGAGCGCTGCCTGTTTCAGCTTCATCACATACTCGTATCTGCTGTTCGGCCAGTGTTTGGGCCCTGATTCTCCTGCGTATGACCTTGTATACAGACACAGATTTGTACTACTTATATATATATTTTTTTATAATAATAATAATAATAATAATAATAATAATAATACAACAATAAAAATAAAGTGGTCTCCAATCTTTTGGAGACCACCATCTGCATTTACCAACTCTCCGAAAGAAAGAAAGAAGGAAAGAAAGAAAGAAAGAAAGAAAGAAAGAAAGAAAGAACGAAAATCTTTATTTCAAGCAGTCAATCTTTTATATCTATATAAGTAACACTTTTTTATGATCTACTGTAGAACTGTAAAACCCAGGTCCAGGTGTGTTTCTTTCTATTTTAAACATGTACATAAAATACTGAAAGTGTGTTTCGTAGAAATTTGTAGTAATTGTTGAAACATCAGGCCTTAAAAAGTCAAATGTTCAGAATATCAGCCAAACCAATATTTCGATCGTGGCTCTTCTACACACAAGAATATTGTACACTTACGTGGGCTGGTCCATCGGTCTCCACTCAACATAATGGTAGAATTTCTGCATGACAGTCAGCCACTCTCTCAGTATAGCTGTGGTGTTATCAACATTGTGATCTGTGGCAGCCCTGAGTGACAGGTGGAAAGAACATTGCTCTTAAGGACATGTTGTGTATTTGTTGCTATTGCCATTTTTGAGGTTTTTGATACATTTTTTGTGTCATAAATCAGTGCTATTGAACACCCATTACGTCTGGGTGTTGTTTCGAAACTATTGAACCAATGTAAAGTAGTAAAAAGTGCGTCGGACAAAACCTCTTAACTCCATTGGACCCTCAAAATGTCTGCTAAAGCAACCAACTCCACCACCTCTCCCACCTCTCATGGAAGTAATTGACAATATATACAGTCACAACACCAACTTTGATGAGGCAGTATTGATTTAGTATTTATTGATTTAAAAAATATAAGGTTTTCTTAATTTCCGGAAGTTTTTATATTTTTCATTTCCTGAAAAATGAACATTTTGGAGTTATGAGGTTTCCTCCCGACAGCAGATATATATATATATATATATATATATATATATATATATATATATATATATATAAATATATATATATATATATATATATATATGCACAATTCATTCTTGGTCTGCGTATAACAGAGAAGTAAGGGGACGATAAAAGCACATATGCAAGTCTGTCAATAATGTTAATATGATGTGACAGCAGGCATTCATCTGAACAAGGCTCCGGGCGGAATTTTGTTTTAATTGTTGCCAACATGTGCGTTTGTACACGGGTGAGCGAATTTACTGTAAAGTACAGTACCTGATTCTCAGTGCTCACTACTAGAGCATGGGTTCCCAAAAGTAGGGGTCCAGGGTGGTCCCCAATAATACCTAGGGGTCCTTGATGGGAGTTCCAGGGGGTCCCCAGCTAAACCAAATGGACCCTTATGGGTCTGTAACTCAGAAAGTGTCTCAGAGTTAAATGAACATACATTTTTTACAATATAAATCGCAGGGTCCCAGAGATGGAAATTACATTAAATGGGGGTCGTAGCCCTTGAAATGAAAATGGTTGACAAAAGTAACTGCTAGAGCCGTAAACAGCTTCTGTGATGGGGGTCCTTGGCATATATTGCCACATGCTAATTAGTGTCAATTTGGGGTTCCTTGGAAAAAGTTTGGGAACCTTTTTCATGTCAAGGACCCCCAAATTGCCACTAATTAGCATGCGGACCCCCATTTGAAAATATATGCCAATATATGCCAGGGATATATGCCGTCTCTAGCAGTGATTCTCAGCCTGTTTAATTTCAAGGACCCACAGTTTGACATGCATTAGTCTTAACCCATTCTGGCCTGAGATCAGATTCATATGAGGCTTCCACTGGACACACACTGGTCTGATTAACCCATTCTGACCTGAGATCAGATTCTAAAAATGTCAGTCGTTCTAAGATTTTTCAAAAATAGCAGACCTACAAGCTCGTAGCGCGCCACAGAGTGGAGCGCTACGAGCTTGTAGATCTGCTATTTTTCAATAGCTAAAGCATAACATGATGCTAACACCAAAATGGGTTCCCGTTCATGAGCTAATTTCAAGGACCCCCAGTTTGACATGCATTAGTCTTAACGGACTAATGCATGTCAGAGAGTGTATACAAATGGATTCCATTTGTACACTCTCAAGAGTTACAGACCCATAAGGGTCCATTTGGTTCCAAACTATCATTTAGCTGGGGACCACCCTGGAACCCCTGGGGGTCCCCGCCGGACCCCACTTTGGGAACCACTGCACTAGAGGAGCTGTTCTGTGTAGAGAACAGACAAATGTGATGTGGCAAACAGGGCATCATATTATCCTAGTACTTAAAAGAAGTACAGTATTGCAGTTACAGTTATATATACAGTTATTTCAACCATTTTCATTTCAAGGGCCCTCGGTTTGACCATTTATATTGTAAATTAAATCAATGTCAATTTAACTCTGAGACTATAATGTAATGTAACTCAGAGTTACAGACCCATAAGGGTCCGTTTGGTTCCTAACTATCATTTAGCTGGGGGACCCCCTGGAACTCCCTCAGGGACGCATGGAGGTCCCCGGACTGCACTTTGGGAATGGGAACCACAGTATTGCTATACTGTACATTGATTGAGTTATAAGTTGACAGCTCCCTCCAATCCATTACTAAACGGGACAGCACGTTGCCCTTAGGTTTATGGTATTAAATCAGGGTTTATAAAAGCATCACGCATCGTGAGTGATGAGATCATGCATGATTCATGAATCATGATCTTTTTTTTAAAGTTTAGTACGGAATCATGTACTGAATCAAGGCATTTTTTAAAGTCTTGTTATTTATTTTAAAGTATGCAATCTGTGTGGGTGTGGGATGTGGATTTGGATAGCTCAAGCTCAAGCTATAGTAAAGTAACTTGAGATAACATGCAGACTCTAATCCAAGAGAGGCTTGGACGCCAAGGCATCAGAGGAGGTGGGGGTAAACGTATAGAAGAAGAACGGGACCTTTGGCATTCTAGAATCGACTGCGATTGGCCTTTTTGAATAGAAGTCCCCCAAACAAACAAACAAACAAACAATAGACAATGCAACAAAGTCGGAGATCGAGTGACCTCACCGCCACCCACCACACAGAGATGCGATCTTTGGGGTAGTTGAGTCTCTCCAAAGCCCCGAGGTAGTAGGGCAGGGAGTGCGCCGTGTTCCTCGCAATGACGGCGATCACGACCGTAGGCGGCTGCATCTTCGACTCCTCTGGGTAGTTCTCCTCCGAAAAGTAGCACTCTGTTGTTCCCAGAGCCCCCAAAACTAGAAACCAAAGTAACATGGTGGACCGTTTCCTTGCGACCTGCAGCAGTCAGATCACGTCGTACAGTCAGACAGACACAAGACAAGTCCCGGGACGGGTCCGCGTCAGCACTCCAAGAAAAAGGAGGTCATTCCCCACTTTCTCTCAGCCCCCCCTTATGTTTAGTTACGGGTATGTTTGCCAAGTTACAACAAAAAAACCTCCTCTCCTCTCGTCACCAGCCAGCTTTCCTTTCCGCGCACCGTGCGCACGCTTTCTTTCGGCTACCTCAGAGAGCCATAGAGTTAGAGACACAGAGTGAGTTACGACAACTCCGTTCACTGCATGGGGGCTTCAGTCCAATGGCGGCTCTCCTACATAGACTTCTATTGAGAACAATAGGGACAAGTCCTGGACACCGAAAGTTGGCAGAAATGCACTGGACTCAGGCAACAACCCAGCTTTATAATGATCTTAAATCCCTTTATTTTCGATTGTTTTGTAGTAATCGTACAGGTACAACATAAACATTACAGATACTTTAGTTGTCACTGTGCAATACTTTTAAAACAGTTGTCATGTTGGCTTGTTGCACACAACAAAAAGTGCTGAAAACAATATATTTCAAACTCCAGCTTGTCTCAGTTCAGATCAGGCTGCATGAATGAACAGCGCTCGGTTTCTGCCCCGTCAATGTCGTAACTCTTGATGGCTCTGGCCTACTTAAGTCCCATAGCCCGGAAGGACCATCTCGCGCTGTGATTGGCCAGTTGGTTGTTCGAGGAGACAGACCTTAGCGACAGACAGACAGACGACACTGTACAAAACAGAATCATTTGATTTACACCGTCACTGTGCGGGGGTCACTCACAGAGCCAATACAACTGTGTCCATCAATGGTTAAGGGCAGGCCAAGGTTAATTTCTAGTTGATTGTTAAACCAAACAACGGGTTTGTGTATTAACTGCCCAGCTATAGTGGTATCCTGAATCCTCCTGACTGCCGGCCTGCCTACCCAATCACAGCGGGACCGAATATCCTTGCTGGCTGCAGTGGGTTTTTTTAACGACAGAGCAAAGGCGTGTTTTGGCCAGTAAAAGTATCATCACTGCAATGTATAAATAAATATGTTACAAGTCAAAGTAGGAATTACAAATGTAGCCTATACTGTTGAGTACAAATGCATCAAAATGTACCAAAAGTAAAAGTACAAATGCAGAATGACTTGCATTTCAAGTTTTAAAAATGGGGCCTAAAAATATTTTTTATAATAGCAGATCTCCAAGCTCACAATGCATCGCATCGTCACGCATTTGTAAACATTGTTCAAATGACTGAAATGGTTATTGTAGCCTATGTGTTGTAACTGTTGTTTTGTAATAATAATCAAAATCTACAACGTAGGCTAACTATAGTAGGCCTATAACTAAAGTTTTCAAATAAATGTGAGTAAATGCATACAGTAAATGTAGCTACAATATTTGATAGAAGTAAAAGTATTGGAAATTGGAAATAGGCTACTCAAAGGGTGACAAATAGGCCTACCTCAAATTCTTTAAGTGCAGCCTTACTTACGTAAATGTACTTTACGTAAATGTACTTACTGTAAATGTACTTTCACACAAGTGACAAGTGACAAGTCTAACCACACTGTGCCTCGTGACCACACCATTGTCAGGAAGACATAACTCATTATGACAACTGTGAACACTGTGGTCAAGGAAGAATAGCTGTGATTCAGGACTTTTGTGGCCAATTCTAGCCACGGCACGTTCCTCTGGGTTAACCCTACAGACCTACATGCTTGGATATAATGTCCGTTAAAACATAGACTCTATAGCAGTCTGTGTAGCCTATAGTCAAACAACAAAGGGATTGAGAACTTTTACTCGCTGGTCAACAAAAATACCTTGAAGACTCTAACAGGAGCCCTCATACAAGGTTTAACAGACTCTAACAGGAGCCCTCATACAGACCCTATAACAGGAGCCCTCATACAGACTCTAACAGGAGCCCTCATACAAGGTTTCTCTAACAGGAGCCCTCATACAAGGTTTCTTCGACTATGCATGCACCTTTACTGTTTTTTTGAGTGGTGCAACCAGTCCAAGGAACAGCGATGTCCGTGTCAACCGTGTGTTCATGTGTTTGTTTGTTTGTGTGACTATGAGCACCAGTACCAATGAGTACCAAAGGTGGCGCTGTTGTGCCAGAAACAGAGAGAGAGAGAGATAGTGGCTGCACTGTTACCTGCTAATGAGAGAGAGAGAGGGGCGGGGGAATTGGGACACTCAGTTCACACGGGTGTGATTTTATTGGTTTTATTCTTATTTTACTTGTTTTTCTAATAAAGTTGTCCTTTTCTTATGCTGGAATGGCTTAGGGTTGACAGAGTAGCCTACAGCAACTTGCAATGGGCCTGGCCTACACACCATGCATGACCTCTCAAAATACTTCCTTAATGTCAACGAAGTCCACACTCACTCACAATGTGGAACGCCCTACCAACAGCCGTTGAGAAATGTGGATCCCTAGACTCCTTCAAAACCGCTCTCAAAGAGCACTTACGGGCAGCTGCCATTCGAAACTGCATGGCCCCTGTAGGAAAGTTAAAGCCATCCCCCTATTTTTCAACATACATACACATTTTCCCTTTCTTTAACTGCATAATTTATGATGCTTTCCACTTTTTTAAGTGGTGCAGCCACTTCATTAAGGAGATTTGTGTGTCTCTGGCTGCCTGGCTGGCTGGGTATGTGCAGGAAAATAGCTTTTGGTTGGTTTTCACACACACACACACACACACACACACACACACACACACACACACACACACACACACACACACACACACACACACACACACACACACACACACTCTAACTGTATATATATATATGATGATTTCGGGTGTGACAGTACAGTACAGTACAGTACAGTACAGTACAGTACAGTACAGTACAGTACAGTACAGTACAGTACAGTACATCTTACCCCTTTTCCGTTTTCCTCCCGGAATTCTCCCGGGTGGGAGAGGCATGGACGGCAGACGGCTGACTTTGAATTTCTCTAACTATACACTTTCACGTACAAATATAATTCATGAAAAGCTACTACAGTGAAGTCAGTTCACAGAAGTTGTTGTAGGCTATGTGGGGTCAGTGGGGAGTATCTGACGAGGTACCATTTGAGCTAGGTTTATAGGGTCAATATAAGTAATATAATATAGCCTTTCCATAGGAGTATCTTTTTATATTTTTCCAAAAATAATACAAACAGCCAATAGCACATTACAAAGTTATCCCCCTCACTGGGGAAAATTCCGGGAGGAAAAACGGGCAAGCACCGGGGTGAGTTGTCCAGGAGTACAGTACAGTACAGTACAGTACAGTACAGTACAGTACAGTACAGTACAGTACAGTACAGTACAGTACAGTACAAGTAGAGGGACCCCCATGGTAACTGTCATTTCTCAACCGTTTTGGACACGGGGCGGCTCGCCGGAACCGGCCCGGCCCCCTGGGCGAGTTCCTGGGGGTCTGGATGTTCCGGGGACCCACACGGAGTTGCACCACTTACTTCACACGGGTGTGATTCTTTTCATAGAAGTGTATATTTGTACATCTTTAAATGTCCTGATGAATTGAAAATGGAGGACCCTGATGAAAACTATTAAGTCTTTAATAGTGCTTTTTCTGGTTTTATCCTCATAGCAGTTTTGACCTGTACTTACTTTTGAACTTTGAACTGTATACCCATTCTACAAACTGTGAATCACATTTTCAATCAATGGATAACAGCTGGGGCTGAAATAATCCATTCATGAAGTTTGTTAGGTCAGTTTCAAAATCGTGCCAGCAGGGGGAAGCAGTGAGTGAAGAGCCAGGTCACACACAGCCCATGAAATGTTATTTGGTAACATGATTTGGTTAATAGATTAATCCTAGTCTCTATATACTCAAATTTACAAATGAACAAATGATGGGTGGGGTTCATATGTATCTGTATATGGTCTGTAGGTTACTCAGATACAGTAAAATGTCACAACTTCCCTTTATTATGAGGACTAGGGAGACATTTAGTCTACAGTGAATCTCTAGACCAGTTGGTCAGTGGTTTTTTTGTCGACTAAAACTAAGACAAAAAAAATGTTTTTCCACTGATGAAAACTAAATGGAAACTAAATGAAAACTATAAGCTATGGTGACTAAAACTAAGACTAAATATACTGACAATTTCGTCAACAAATAAAAACTAGACTGAAATGTTAGGAAAGGACTAGTGGACAAGAGATTCACTATATATAAGTTATTTTACACTTGGTTGCATGCTGAAAATAACCGATCTACAAGCTCACAACACGTCGCACTGTGAGCTGGTAGATCGGCTATCTTCAGCAAGTGTAAAAACAGTCATTACGAAGGCATCAACGCCCACCAAAATACATTTTAGTCGACTAAATCAGGGAAAAGGGGAAAGAGACTAAACACATTAGACAAAGAGCAGGAGGATGAAAAATTATGAGGAGAAATAAGGACATTATAAGACATAAGTGTGGATATATCATTATACAGCAATGGTTCCCTTGTCTGTCCTGATGAAGGTCTAATCGACCGAAACGTCGACCTAATAAAGTGTCTGACCTTTTCTTTGTTTTTCAAAGATACCCTTCTTATATGCTCTATTGCCCTACTACCAAAATGACCCTAGACAGGTCTGTGAGCGTGTACAAATGCAACCTTAATGGACCCTTACAGGTCAATTTCTTCCATTTCTAGACGGCTGTATTTTGCGTGTGTACCAGGTCTTATCCCTAACTTGAGTAAACTAAAGACCTGGAGGCGTGATCAATGCTCTTTGGCCACTCAGAATAGCCAAATGGCATTGATCACGCCTCCAGGTCTTTAGTTTACTCAAGTTAGGGAATAAGACCTGGTACTTAAGACACGCAAAATACAGCCCAGGGGTCCTTTAAATGAAAAAAACACTGCACTAGAGAGAAACAGTGTTGTTTTCGTCGACTAAAACTATGACGAGAAATGTTCGTCAACTACCTTTTTTCACTGACGAAAACGACATAGAAAGTTTCTATGTAGTTTTAGTCATGACTAAAGCTAAGACTAAATATTTTGTCAACAAATAAAAAAGACTAAAAAGGCACTAGTGGACAAGAGATCATTTTACACTTCTTTGGGTGCTGAAAATAGCCGATCTACAAGATCACAGCGACGCGTTGTGAGCTTGTAGATCGGCTATTTTCAGCATGGTGTAAAATCAGCCATTACGATGGCATCAAGTCAACTAAAATCGCATGACATTTAGTCGACTAAAACTAGACTAACACTAAACCATTCCACAAGTGACTAAAATGTGACTGAAACTAAATGAAAACTGTTCAAAAGACTATACGACTAAAACTGAAATCAAAATGTGCTGCCAAAAACAACAGTGTAGAGAAAGTAATGTGGGATCATGGCTCTTTTGGAGGGCTCTATAAATAGACAATTGTACTCATGGGTGACAATAGCAGAGATGGGGTGAAGGGTTCCTGTGTGTGCGTGCGTGTGTGCGTCCGTGTGTGCGTGCGTGCGTGCGTGTGTGTGTGTGTGTGTGTGTGTGTGTGTGTGCGTGTGTGTGTGAGCGGAGCGGAGTTGAGGACACATTCTGGACAGGTCAAGGGTTGAGGGTTAAAAGGATCTCTCCCATTCATGACACCCCAAAGTGTTGCCCCACACACACACACACACACACACACACACACACACACACACACTGTCACACACACACACACACACACACACACACACACACACACACACACACACACACACACACACACACACACACACACACACACACACCTTTTTCCCGATCTACACCAAACCTCTTATAGCTGACAATAGCAGATCTACAAGCTCACGCTGCGACCTATTGTGAGCTTGTATACATCTGCCATTCATTCTCACCCAGAATATTCCATTATGAATTTAATTTGATAACTTTATCCCCCCCCCCCCCCCCCCTGGCCGCGTTCCTGGGGGTCTGGATGTTGCGGGGACCCCCCCAGGGGTCCACACAACACAGTACAGTTGCACCGCTCTCTTTACACAGGTGTGATTTTTTACAACAACTGAGCAGCAGTATTTCATTTAAGGCCATACGCTATATAGCTCCAAATCACAAGTTAGATTAGCTCAAGACCATTCAATTAAGCTAGGTCTCCGACTACACGTTTAACACTGTTGAGCACTCGAGCAAGCTCTTGGCAATGGTAGCAAAGGGGAAACGGCATGCTCTTTAATGGGACGGAACCTCAAGCAGAACGCAGACTGGGCAGCCAGCCAGCCAGCCACCTGCCTTGACCAGTTGGGTTGAGAGAGTGAGAGAAAGAGACAACGAGAAAGAAAACGCAAAGATGCACAACGCAACGCAGCGTTCCTTTATATGTCTCCAATGAGTCAAAGTATCAAAGAAATGAATCCAAAAGTAATCGAACCAAACAATTTATATCTTCTATTTTCCAAAAAAATCAAGTAATCCATAAAGTCATCAAATACAAAGGCAATGCATTGCTCATGAGGAAGAAATATATTCCTCGTCCAACCTTCAAGTCAGGAGGCCACAGCAAGTATACCTTTGTCCAAAAGCTCTGAATTGGTTCGACCAAACTTCCATTCTTCCCCTTCAATGTTCTTCGGTCAAACTGCTCAGTGGTTCTGAAACTACAAGTTCTGATTCTGGGTTAGTATTGGCCTTAAAAGAGTCTCTTTCACCAATCACCACCAAACACTCTTTTTGATATACCTAAAATGCAACCCCTGTCCACTGGCCGCCTTACTTCCTGTACTTTTATAGATAGTTCCTGGTACCTCACTTCCTGGAACTATTGGTAACATGCCTTTTTCCCCCCACAGCTCCCCCCTATGATCAAACCTTGTCAACGGACAATGAATGACAATAACTACACAGGAAGTAAGGCGGCCTCGGTTCCTATAACTATATCCATCATAGCTGGGGTCCCCCCCCCCCCCCGGACCCCACTTTGCGAACCTCTGCTGTAGGGGAGTCAGTGGGATATACAACAGCAGTTGTTGTGTGTCAGGAGAAATAAGTTGGCATAATGACTAAATTGGGGAGAAAAAGTATAGGTAAAATGTGATGAAAAATAAAATAAAAAATTCAAAAAAAATAAAAATACGAAAGCATGCTGTCAAAGTAACTTCTTTCTCTACCGTAATCCACAAAGTCTCTGTCTGTGGGACTGTGATTGTGTGTCCCGCCAGGGCATGTATCCCAAACGCTGCTCTAGCCGAACTGCCTCAAACTCGCAGCAACAATGCGCTATAGATTGGCTGGGCCCACTGGGCTGTATGTGTGAGGTCAGGTGGAGAGGTGATTCTGGTTTAACCCATTCTGACCTGAGATCAGATTTAAAAAATGTCTTCTACATCCTGACAGTTTTCCATTCTGACCTGAGATCAGATTCTAAAAATGTCTTCTATGTCAGTCGCTCTTCGATTCTTCAAAAATAGCAGACCTACAAGCTCGTAGCGCGCCACTCGGTGGCGCGCTATGAGCTTGTAGATCTGCTATTTTTCAATAGCTAAAGCACACCAAAATGGGTTCCCGCCCCAAAATAAAGGACGTAAGTCCGCCATCCAGCATATTGCTTTGTTTTCATTCTGCATGCATATAGCGCGTCAGGAGGCTTTAAACACTGAAATACAGTGGCGAATTATCTTACCGCATTTGCTTACTATGTGAGTCAAATAAAAACAATTGTTTGTTACTGCCTCGCTGTCACTCTATAGTCTATAGAATATAGGACAATATTACGGCATAATAAAATCGGCCCCAAAACGGCCCCAAAACAGCCAAAAGTTTGTGCGAGCATTTACGCAAGCATGTGACGGGGAGGGTAGACACTCGACACAGCTGGGATGCACCGCAGTGGTGTAAGTTACACCATATACACATTGATGTATGTTCTGCCTGATGGGTATTTTTCCACCATATACTGGATAAGACTAAGGACTGTATAAATTAATAACTATATAATAGGATCGATAGCTTGAGAGCTAGAGCTGGAGAGAGCTCCGTAACACCGGAACTGTAAAAATACTTTTGAAAGTAATATAAGTACTATAAAATACTCTTTACCAGAATAGAAGCAGAGTGCTTGTAACTTTACAGAAATGGTTATAAAAACCTTTTAGGCTATCATGAGTAAGAGTCAGAGTATAACAGAGTTAACCAAAATACCTTAGAATGAATTGACGGACACAAGAATAGAACTCAGACAAGCAGAACTTAGAGGGAGGTTCAATCAGATATATTCACCATTGTTTCGGGAGAGAAGAAGACATGCCATCCGGACAGCGTTTCACAACGATCTCTCACCATGTTCAGATTGAACATGGTTAATATAGCATACCGTAATCAATACACCGGAAAATGTGTTGAACAACAAGGTCAAAAAACATATTTGTTTACAAATGGACAGATAACGTCACTGAATATTGCATACAGAAAATATCTCACGGGGCAGAGATAGTCCTGATATGAATATCAGTTAGTGTAACCGGGTGACAGGGCATAACGTCATTGAGTGCAGTTTACCAGTCTGTTAGAGCGAATACTAACTTTCAAGGGCAAAAACACAGAGGCTGGGTGTTATGGCCAACGGAAACAAAACAATTCTTATCTACCAACGCTGGCTAGGGGAGAGGTGTTACTATCTAAACTCAGAACCATACTATTTTAAAGTCAGTGGGACAGCCTGACATCAAATGTCAGTCACAGGGCAATTCATAATTCATGATTCTGCAGGACCATAGGGGACACCGGTCATAGTTCACATGAAAACCGTCATCCACCAAAATCACAGATCTACAAAAGAAAAATACCTAACACTGCCCATCCCCGTTCGCCTTCAGTGTAGCATGCATGTATATTACGCACGTATGTGTGTGCATGTTTTGCTGTTGCATGGGCATACAGTACGCCTGTATACGGTATACTTAATACGTATGTGTGCATGTTGGGCATACGCCTGGCAAAGAAGGAGAAAGAATCATGACACGCTCCTTGAGGAGCTTCCGGAAACCTTTATTGCCGCGGCAATAATCAATAGTGCAGCGTTCCCTGCACAGAGACGTCTCTTTGCCGGCCCGGGTCAATAGCCGTCCCGTCACTCAGTGTCTCCACCCATTGGAATATACCCTCTTACTCAGCAACAAGGAGCAATGCCTCCGTCTCCATCCTTTCCCTTTTCTTTCCTGTCCTCTGTATATAATCTCATTTCCTTATTCCCTCTCCTTTCCTTTTCTTTCCTGTCTTTTCATCAGCTGTCCTTTCCATTCATTCATGTTTCTGTCCTTTTCCTTTCCATGCCTTAATTTCCTTTCCATTCCATTCGTTTCCATTCCTTTCTGTTTCCGTTCCTCAAAGTGGGGTCTTTGGGGAGCCCTCTTGGTCATGATGGGGGTTCCAGTGGGTCCCCAGCCAAATAAACCTTTCTGGCTTTTTCCCCCCTAAATAGCTCATCTAACGCTCGCATCACATGAACATACTGTGAGCTTGTACTGTAAATCCTCTGCAGATCCAATTGTGTACTGTCTAATTTTTTAAGACAGAAATCTTTCCTTCTGGGGGTCAGCTCAAAAAGCTCAGCTATGTTTTCTATATTTTAATTGAAATCCTGAAAAGCAACACGTTTATTTAATTTCAAATGCATTTGGTTATAGGTTACTGTAGTAATGTTGCATGTTTGGGAATTGTAACAGCTGAAATAACTAATATCACAATAATATTCAGATATTAACCTGTGGGGCCACATTAAGTGAAGGTGTATGGGGGGCCGCATGTGGCCCCCGGGCCGCCAGTTGCCCATGTATGCATTAGAGAGGGATATGTTTAGGAGCCAGCAAGCAGTATGGATAAATTGACCGCCGCGCCTGCAGTAGGCATGGCATTTTTTACCCCAAGTGGCCAATACTGCTGTTTGACCCAAAGCACTTTAACTGAATTGCTTCAGTAAAAAAAATGACCTGTGTTCCATGCAGTCTCTAAGGTATACACCACTGGTCAGCGCAAGGGGGGATTGACACCAACGGCTAAATATGACTACATGACGTCATTTGAGAGGCACCACAACTTCGAATAAAGTATTACAACATTATACTTGCCCTTAAAAACACCTTAAATATTGTATTTTTTTCATAAATAGAGAATCTTTCACTCTAGCAGTTCCTATTGAGTTGGTGATGTCACATGTCCATGTGGTCTAGCCCTATATGGAATGTATGGAGAGCATATGCTAATAAAAAAACAACTTCATGCTTCCTAAGGATAGGAGTATCAAAGCAATATTTTAAATACTTTGTATTAGCATGTGCATTCACATCATGATGTGTCGTAGATCGGTTTTTGCGATGTTTTTGCAATAATAATAATAATCTATATCCAAAAAGTAACTTTTGTAACTAAATGATTTATACTGGATCTCTCTCCACTATAGTCCCTTCCTAACATTTTAGTCTATAGTGTTCATTTGTTGATGAAATTGTCAGTAGGCTATAATTAGTCATTATAGCTTATAGTTTTCATTTAGTTTCCATTTCGTTTTCCTCAGTGAAAAAAAGGTAGTCGACGAACATCCTTGGTCTTGGATTTAGTCGACGAAAACAACATTGCGTGGAACCCTTTTTTTTCCTCTTCCATTTGCTGAGAAGCAACCGTGTTGGAACATACGAGGTTTCCAACCCAACGGTATAATACGTACAACCAATGGCTGTAATGTTTCCCACTCCTTCTCATCTCCTCTCCGCCGTGCTGTGGATGGCGCTGTCTGTCGCCCTCCTCGATCGTTGCCAAGCAACAGTGCAGCCACTGTCAAAGAATTCTGGGGGGCTGTTTAGGCAGAAGCATGCGCTTGGAGGGGGAAGGTAGGCGTGCGTGCGTGCATGCGTGCGTGCGTGCGTGCGTGCATGCGTGTGTGTGTGTGCGTGTTTGGGGGGGGGGGGCAGGGCAATAAAGGTGAGAAGGGAGATGCAGGACAGCTAAGACACTCTTCTGAAAATAGATTGTTTGTTGGATTCCCTGCTTACTTACTTGAGAGAAATCCTTGTTTTGGGATCCTTTGCGACCGTATATATAGCCTATATGCTTAATTAATACTCCGTTGTTCAAATCAAGCATTAGTGATTCTCCAAGACTCTCTCTTACTATATATATATGCTTCATTCATCACAGATCCCCCCCCCCCCCACCGATACCGATACAAATACCATATACATTATGCAAATGATACTTAAAAAAGTTGGACTATATGGAATGGAACTGATCGAGACATTTTTTTTTATGGATTTGTAAGTGTCATTCTTTATTGACGGGGGATCCAAATGGAAGCAGCATGAGAAGATGTATTTGTCTGTGTATTAGCAACACATTCCACACTTCCCATACCTCCATCCTCAACATCCAGGCCACTTCTTCAGTAGACGGAAGTTCGGAACACGGTTAAACTATGGCTGGTCAGTAGCCTATATATATATGCATGTTAACAAAACTTAAAATTTCACACACACCACCATATATGAAAATCCCTGACCTCATCAAACCCTGGATAGCCATACATGGAGAAGACTGGATCATCACCTATAGATCTCCATATATGGAGCTGACCTGATCTGACATTCCATTATGTTGACCCTTCCCCGTGCATGCACCCGTCCTTCCTCTTCGATGTCTCCCCTTTGACCGATAAATCAGTAAATCAGTTCAAATGTGGCGCCAAATCGCCGATCCTTTTTCACCCCAAGAGCCAACATTGTCTCACAAATTATATCTTTTTACTTTCTCGTTGAAATTCTGCTGCACTGTTTCCCCCCCAAACCCTTACAGGAACTGCTCATTGTTCATGTGAGAATTACTAGTATGAATATATCACATGGTTAAAAAGATGCCCGGCTATAGTCCGAAAGAGAGGTACAAAGATAACATCAAAACTCACAGGAGAAAAGTGCCGCTTCACAACCTCAACGCCTGGGAGGAGGAGGCTGCCCTCCAGGAGAGGCATGTGGAGCTGCAGGATGCTCCATGAAGGCACAGCACGACAAGAAAAGGACCTCCACAGTGCCACAGAAACAAAAAGGCAACTGAGAAAGGAGAGACCTGCACCACCAAGACGGCTCCTCACACCACCCCCATGACAACCATTCACATAATGCACCCACTGCAACAGAGACTGCATGTGGATCAAGGGTTGGCCTCCTCCAGAACCCACGGATGACCACCAGACCCACCGACAGGAGGACAACCATACGTTCCTAGTGATCGCCGATGATGACAGTACTGCAGTAGTTCACTCCTGTTGCGTCAGACGCGGGTGCCACGTTGGTTACTATACTTTGATCCGACGGAGCATTGATCCGATCGACAACCTACCTCAAACCCTCACCCTAACCCTAACCTCCCCCGGGGCAGACACCTAAACCTAACCCCAACCCTCTCCCAACCCCCAGCGCACCTCGGACCATTGCCTCCCTGCCACGTTGGGACAGGTTTTGACCATATTATAACCCATTCTGACCTGAGATCAGATTCATACAAGGTTTCCACTGGACACACACTGGTCTGATTAATCTAGCCTGGGCAGCATTCCTTTTCGGTTTTACGATCCGGTCGGGAGCGGATGATATCGCTATACGTCATGTTGGAGTATTGTTTTGTAGTCAACGATCATAGTCAACTTCCTTTTCCCTCAAACCGTTTTTTCTCAATAAAAGCTGCAGGCTATACGAGAGCTATTATTGTTATTCTTCTGGTTTGAGGGATAAGGAAGTTCCGATTGATTGTTCCTGCCAGTTGACTATACAAAACAATGACTACAACATGACGTAGAGATATCATCCGCTCAAGATCGGTTCACACGGCAATTTTGGAACAGAGACCAGGCTTTCCTCCGAGGTGAAAAGCCTGGTGAGGCGAGGTTAATCTTAATCTAGTCGCATGTTGACAAGGAGGCAAGAGTAAAGCCCAAGGTTAATTAAATAAGGTTAGGAAGCGAAGACCGTAAGGTGGACTCCATGTTGCTCCCTCGAAGGAAAGAATCATGATTGCATTAAACCACGTTAAATTACGTTAAACTCACTTTGCCACTCGATTTTCTAACTCACTTTATGCAAGCACACATACCCTCTATTCATAATCATGCTCCAGTTTCTTTAGGCGATGAGGTGAAAACAGAGAGATGTGTTCGGGTGAGCGGTGAGTCGCTGATCACCGAGGCTCAGTGACCTCATGTTGTAGTTTTAGTCAGAACAGAGAGATGCGTTCGGGTGAGCGGTGAGTCGCTGATCGTGACGTAATTTTGTAGTTTTCCCAACCACCGCGCCGGTCACACTATCACCTAAAACTACAGTATGAATAGACCGCCATGGGGGTCCTTCATGGGGGGGGATTCCAGGGGGTCCCCAGCAGAAGGACTGATGTAGCATCACAATCATTTTTACCCACTTTATCCCTTCATAATTTTGGTATTTAAAGAATTGCAGATCTACAGTACATCTGCTATTTTGGAGATTAAAAAAAAAACAACATTGAAAATATTTAGAAAAAACACTAAACCTGTATATGTACCCTTAAGCAGCAGGAAAGGGGATGCTTCACGAGGGGAAACAACAAGCATGATTTATATACAATCATACCACAGTGTCTCATGTGCCCAAAAATAGCAGAGCTTGTAGATTGGCTGTTTTTTTTTTTGGCATGCCGCGACACTGTCGTATACAACGGGATTTAAATTAAGCACCAGGGAAGGTTTATTTAACCCATTTTGCGCGGGAACCCATTTTGGTGTTAGCATTATGTCATGCTTTAGCTATTGAAAAATAGCAGATCGACAAGCTCATAGCGCGCCACCGAGTCGCGCGCTACGAGCTTGTAGGTCTGCTATTTTTTTAAACTGTCAGGATTTAAGACATTTTTAGAATCTGATCTCAGGTCAAAATGCGTTAAAGAACAACCATTCTTCTGTGCGTTCTGATCTCAGGTCAGAAATTCCCCTGTTCCCCTTTGTCCACTCTCTCCTATGTCCTCTCCATCGCTCGACGGGACCGTTTCATATGGCCTCTATACCAACCACACTGGCCTCCTTCTCCCCTGCCAGGCCCTTTTAGCCAGCGGGTTAAACATTGATTTGTGAATGGAGGAAAGCACAGCGGCCCCTGCTTAGAGTGCACTGGTCCCCTACTGTTTCTGTTGTATTATTGTATATACGGCTGTATGCGCGCGCGTGTGCACGCATGCACGCACGCAGTTTAATAGCGATCATGAAAGTTAACTGCTCCCACTGAGAATTTAAAAAAGGGACTATTTCAACTGGATAATGCTGCATGGAGCTATTTCTGTGTTGGTAGGCTACTATATTAACCAGGCTTTTAATTATTATTATTATTATTATTTTATTTATGCTCACACAATGTCAGAGAATGTTGACATCCAACATTATATGATTGTGTTTCTCACAAGCTGATGATTTGATCGGAGTATACATATAGGCAAGTTCAGCCCACAAAGGAGACGTACACAATTATGTTTGCAGTTGCAGTCAAACGTTCAATTATTTTGTCGATACAAGCTTATTGACACTCTCAACCTTGCGCTTAAAATGCTTCAGATAGACTTGTGGAGTAAGTGATATGTTTTTGTTAACCACTTTGTTTTTTCCCCCTCCCCTAAAACATGATCATCAGGTAGGCCTACTATGATTATACTATAAGATTTCTTTCAAAAAAGGTGTACAGAAAGTGTTAAAATTATGTTTTTATGTGGCCACACCCACCAGTTCATTAAAGGGACACTTCACCCTTTTTGCCAAAAAATATATGTTAATGACGTTTAGGAGCTTTAGAACACATTCCTGGGGGTCTTTATGTGTGTAATATGTGGTTTTAGATATTTTAGATTGTAGCAGTGAGCCTGGTCATTACTTAATAAGTAAGTAAGCCTGGCTTACTTACTTCCTGGACTACATGTTGTCTCAGTAGGACAGCCCTCCCCCTATCAACAAGGAGGAGCAGTGCACCAAAGTATTATGGTAATTGTAGTCCAGGAAGGAAGTGAGCCCAGTGTCAATTACATCAGAGACACTGTGCTCACTGCTAAAATCTAAAATATCTAAAACCACATATTACACACATAAAGAACCCCAGGAAAGTGTTCTAAAGCTTCTGAACGTCATTAACATATATTTTTTTGCAAAAAGGGTGAAGTGTCCCTTTAAGTAAACCTGGTTTTCACCTTAGCACCACCCACCTGAACCTAAGCCTCGCCCACAGCTGTTGTTGGGCCATGATAATGTGGGAAGGGTTAGGGGAGGGGTTAGGGTTATTTATGATGTACCTAAAATGGTTTTATTTCGATTGGGCCTTTTGACTGAAAGACATATTTGAATATTATAACCACACATGGGAGTCTATTAGAGTAATGTTAACTCCATAGACACATAGACACACCAAGTACAAAATCCCGGCAATCCACGGTGGGGCACGGTGGCAAAGTTGGTAGTGCTGTCGCCTCTAGAAGGCCCGCCTGTGTTAGATTCCCGCTCGGGACGCTGTGGGTGCTGGCGGCGTGTTTCCTCCTCCGCGTTATCAGTGCCCATACCCGAGGCTGCGGTTGGCAAAAGGGCCTTTCTGTGTGGAGTTTGCATGTTCTCCCCGTGTCCCCTATAGGGTAGGTACCCTCACAAAAAACATGCAGTAATCCTGGTCTCTATAAACTGCCTCCCCCTGGCCAGCTGTGGCGCCTGATGGAGGGGAAAGGAACTGGTTGGAATAACGTGTTCCTTCCATGCGCTACGTCCAACCAGGGAAACTCCCCCCTGTCAGGTGTAAAGGAGCAACTTGGACACTCATGCATGAAGGAAGCATGAGTTCAAGTCCGTTGCTCTCCCCAGGTTGGCGGAGGGTGTGTAGAGCCCAGGATCACATTAGATAATTGACACAGGGGTGAAAAATGGGTTACAAAATCGTGGGATAAATGTTTTTTTTTTTTTTTAATAAAAATATCAGATCCACAAGCTCATAGCGTTTTTAACTCAAATCTTTGCTTCTGAGGGGTCCCTCGAACAACATATTTTCAGAGGGGGGACGGCGCCGGCGGCCAAATACATATAATTTGTGGCGTCCTTGACATGAAATATTGAGCACCGCTGACATAGAAACATATAGGTATTTCAGAAAACTGTCATGATTTAGAAGACATTTTGTTAAGTTCGTCGTCAGGCCTATATGGGATAAAGACAAAAAAAAAGAAAAGAATAATAATAATAAATAGGGCCTATTAAAAAAATCAGACCAGTCTGAAGCGAGTGGTGCAACAGCACCCCCTATTGGTACTCGGGACATATAGGTTGGGGCACATTGCTGGTTGTAGGAGTGGTTGCACCACTCAAAAATCAGGTCATATGAACAGCATGCTTTTGCATTGCCTTGTTATATGCTAATAATAACCCTAGTCCAAGACTAGTCATATAGCTTGAGAATGCCCATGTATATATAGGTCAATATTAGAATGCCCGCATGTATATATATATATATGTCAATATTAGAATGCCCATGTATATATAGGTCAATATTAGAATGCCCATGTCAATATTAGAATGCCCATGTATATATAGGTCAATATTAGGGAGGTATAAAACAGACCCTCACAGAAGAGGATGCAGAGAAGGAGAGGAGAGAACAGGAGAGAGAGAGAGAGAGAGAGAGAGAGAGAGAGAGAGAGAGAGAGAGAGAGAGAGAGAGAGAGAGAGAGAGATAGAGAGAGAGAGAGGGTTCGCTTTAAAGCGTTCAAAAGAGCAATGGTCTGACTGGCTGGCTGAACACACGAATGAATGAATGAATGAATGAATGAATGAATGAATGAATGAATGAATGAATGAATGAATGAATGAATGAATGAATGAATGAATGAATGAATGGCGCGCTGAGCCCGCATGAGAGGGGCTCTGCCTGGCCCTGCGGATCAGGAGAGGTTAACTCTACTACTTCACGCGGATGAAAGGGGAAAAAACGGATTCCGCTTTAAGCATGGAGGACCCCTCACCCATAGGGAGGGATCAGCTGGGGATGATTTATCAGAGAGAGA
>NC_139713.1:12611809-12656809 GCF_964188405.1 Protomyctophum parallelum
GGCCTATATAGGCTCAAAAATAGAAACAATTTGACAGAAGTATATAGGCCCAATTAAGTAGCCCATACATATATAGGGCATTTCACAATTACTTAAAACACCGACAATACAACATGATATTAACCTAAATAAGTGATGCAGACAGCATCGCATTATTTCGCATAATAATCCAATAATGCTGCCTATACCAATGTTTTGTGTGTGTGTGTGTGTGTGTGTGTGTGTGTGTGTGTGTGTGTGTGTGTGTGTGTGTGTGTGTGTGTGTGTGTGTGTGTGTGTGTGTGTGTGTGAGAGAGAGAGAGAGAGAGAGAGAGAGAGAGAGAGAGAGAGAGAGAGAGAGAGAGAGAGAGAGGAAAGGGGTGCAGCGCAATCCAGCTCACCCCTAAAACAACAACAACTACCAACAACAACCAGACAAAAGCAAGAAACAAAGTAAAACAGCAACAAACTAAAAAAAAAAAACTTTTACATGCAGAACCTTTCATGTCCTTCAATCGAAAGTATAGGCCTTAATAGATGCTAACGAATAGTTGTTTCAGCAATCGTGGCTGCAGGTGTTATACAAAGTGTAGCATTTGCATCACTGTCTGCTGCATGGGACACATGAGGCTATATAGGCTATATATATATATATATATATATATATATATATATATATATATAGGCCTACATATGCATGACTCGCTTCTTTTTTCAATGGTTTGAGTGAGAGACTATATACTTTCTGAGTCTTTAGCGACTGATTGTCCAAACGCAATTCTCGAGTAAAGCGTCAATCTATATCCCAAGAATTGTGTATGGACATCTGTTGCTGTGGACTCCAATTCTTCACGTCCATATAATAGGCTATATGAGCCGCGACAAAAACGAGATTAAACTTTCTTTCTTTCAGGAGATCATATACAGCTATATGGGTAAGGTATATAGGACTGCAATATAATTTCATTTAATTCATGTGACAGTATAGGAAAAACAATTCTGATTTGCATGTTATGTATATATATATATATATATATATATATATATATATATATATATATATATATATAACACGATATTATTGGGCCAATAAAGTGGAGTAAACCTTTCTTATATCTTCTGCCTCGTGTATAATGTGTTTCTCGCAGTGTGCGTATGCCGGAGTGGTATATAAATATATCTATATATCTATACATTTTGTGTAAAAATAAATAAATAATAATAATAATAATAATATAACAATAACAATAACAATAATAATGAATAGGAATCAGGTGACAGGTCTGTTTATTTAAAATAGAAATATCGACGACTATAATATAGCATGGATGTGTTTGAGGGAGGCCTATACAGTATACGAGGAAATATAATTGAAAACCTGCATGCATTTGAAATAAGCAGCCAAAACGTATTTGTGTACTGTTCAGTTATATACATCATTACACGATGTATTAATTAAAACCATTGGTGTGTACTGTGTACATTCGTGTTATTCTAAGATTATTTCAGTACAGTATAGGCCTATATAGCCTATAATACATCCTAAGGCACATGCATTTCTAATTGGCCTTGTTTGTGATGTTTGCGAAAAGGGGAGGGTGTGTTCTTATGTCTTAAAAGGTTGTTTTAAAAACATTCTGGATGGGAACCCCTTTTGGTGTCTTAACTAAGCATTATGTTATACTTTAGCTATTGAAAAATGGCAGATCTACAAGCTTGTAGGTCTGCTATTTTTGAAAAACAAATGTATAAGAACAGAGTTTCGCAATGGTGTCAAATCTGTGTGAAGCAGCTGTATAGATGGCATCACAGGCTAAATCACGTGGAAATCTTGGGATTATATATATACTTTTTGGTGATGGTTATCTTCTTAATTTCTCCTTTCATTCATTTTGGAATTGAAATATAGCTAAAATGAATGACCAGAAAGAGAAATAATCTGCCATATTTTATAATGTATATAGCCTATAAGTAATATAATAATAATAATAATAATAATAATATATTTGTATTTATTTTAATCTTATTACAGTTTTATTTATGATTGTTTAAACTGTGATAAAGCCTTCAAACATGACATTTGGCATTGTTTATATAAAAAGACATTGAGACATTGAGACATTGAGACATTGAGACATTGAGACAGACAGACAGACAGACAGACAGACAGACAGACAGACAGACAGACAGACAGACAGACAGACAGACAGACAGACAGACAGACAGACAGACAGACAGACAGACAGACAGACAGACAGACAGGAGATGCAAAGTGCTGAGGCTACTTTTTGAAATAAAGTAGACACAGTCCACATGCACACAACAACAATATGAACTGAATCAATGCATGTTCATGCTGTTATTGGCTACACATTCTGTCAAATGAAGTCGTCATGCGATTTTGCCTTCTTTTTTTTCTTTCTTTTTTTTTTAAGTATGTGGGTTGGCTATACACAAACCTTTACCAAAACGGTAAAAGCTTCAATAACTTAAAAACATCTAACGGCTAAAGAGAATTGCATGTCTGTGACAGACATGCAATATATAGACAACATATAGGCCTATACTGTACATTGCTGGCCTATCATTTTCTCACAGACCTATACAAGTTTTGCTCAGTTTGACTATTACAATACGTTTGTAAACAATAGTATAATTCGACAATTAAGGCCTATTTCTACAATTGCTACAAAACCTGTACATAGCCACTATATATATATATATATATATATATATATATATATATATATATATACATACACACACATTTATTTTGGGCAGACGTTGACTTGACGGGTATATATGTATATGGTCTTCTAGAAGATATAAGTCTGATGATGTGCTGTGATTGTGAATGATGAAATCATAGGCCTATACTTTACTTTACTTTTCCCAAATCTTAATTATTTTTACATTTCGAAAAGAAAATGCAACCGTGCAACACATTCCTTGAAACCCGTTGCCCTGCATCTCCTGTATATATCCTTCATTATTAGCCTAATTATCCCTAATAGGTTACACCTGATGGTGCGGACATGCGATGACACAGCATCTGCACATTTGTCGGCTGCGCGCACACACACACACACACACACACACACACACACACACACACACACACACACACACACACACACACACACACACACACACACACACACACACACACACACACACACACACTGTACACACACACACACACACACACACACACACACACACACACACACACACACACACACACACACACACACACACACACACACACACACACACACACACACACACAACACACACACACTGGTGCTGAGAAGCCATTATTAGAGGTGGTGGGCCGGTGTAGCTCATTGTCAAGTTCAAAGATACCAGTCTGAGACTATATTATTATGTGTTTGTTGAGTGTTATCATGGTGGAACATGAAGTACAGTTAGAAGGTATATCTGCTTCAGGCTATGCATGCATTGGCCACAAAGGGATGGACATGGATGGATGGTGGTCAGCAATACAGGAAGGGTGTAGGCCTATATAGGCCTAGGCCTAACAGGGATATCTTCCCTGGGGGGGAAGACAGCCTACTCCCCCCAGGGGAGTAGGCTGGAGAGGTCGGATGTATTATATAGCTTTTCGACTAAAACCTTATGACATTTAGTCGACTTAAAAACTAGACAAAAATACTCTGTCCATCTAATGATAGCCTATATATGTGGTTGTAATTTATTCTAAGCATGTTCGAACCTATATATCTCTGGTCCATATATAGCTCTATCTAGCTAGTTCGAAGTACCATAGATGTATTAATTTTATTTATATTGAAACCATGCATGTGGACATTGACCTGCATTCAAACAGACATTATCCTATGATGACATATCAACATTCTCTGTAAACCCTATAGCCTTATATATGCGTTATGAAAGTCGGGTCCCAAACCAGCCACACATTTGAATCACATTTTGTCCCCATTCTATAAGCCCATTCAGGACGGGAACCCCTTTTGGCGTTTTAAGGATTGTTATATACTTTAGCTATTGCAAAAATGTAGCAGATCTACAAGCTCATAGCGCGGCACAGAGCGCACAGAGTGCAGCGCTTGTAGATCTGCTATTTCTTTTTGAAAATGTGCCTCAAATCATTGAATATATATTCTTTCAGAGTGAAACTCAAATCATTGCTTCTGGAGGGGGTCCCTGGAACAACATATCTAGCCTATGCCAATGCAGAGTTGTTGTGGGCATCATGGTCGACTTAAGTCTATTTAACTTATTTACAATAGACAGCAACGGAGATTTTGCACCAAGAAGGTAGGCCTAAGAAGCAACAGCAATGTGTATAGGCCTCTATTAGTTTGACAACACGCTAAGGCCTATAAAGTCTGCAGATGTGTACAAGTCTTGCCTATATTAGTCAGAGTATAGATACATTGTCTTGCCTGCATGCCATAGATATATAGAAGAAGACATAATAATAAGATCCTGCCAGCTATAGTAGGCCTATATATTTATGTAGTTTGACATAAAAACGCATGTTGTTGTTTTGTTTGTCTTTTTTAACTTCCTAATCGTATACACGTTTTAGAGTCCTTACTGGAAAAGTCAATCCCTTTCTCCGTCACAGTATGGGTCCCCCCACCCCACCAAAAGAGAGAGAGAGAGGGGCCGACATGTTTTCTCCCTTTTCTCAGCCTCATTAGCATTTTCTTTCTGCCGGCCATTATGAGTCGGTTTCCCGTTGCAAATCGGACTCCACAAGCGAGGAAAAAAGGTTTAAGGTCGCCGCGGGCGTTGGTTGCGGGGAGGGCGGCCCCCGACCCCCCGAGGCTAGACGACCCGACCTCCCGCAGTGGTGGTGGTGGTGGTAGGCCTACTGTATTATAGGTGCCTCTTATGAATATTCCGACTTGAACGGTAAACAGTCCCCGAAGAGCCTTCTAGAGTCTTCTAATCACCCTTAAAACCCACCCAATCTGATCACACAGCTGGGGTTTAAATCGATCAGATATATCACGGGGAATTGTCGGAGCGTGTTGTAAAAAAAACACCTAATTTATTGAGTGAGCCATTATATATGGTAATAGCAGGTGCTTTAAAAAAAAAATCCGGTCTGCAAAATTATTGCGCATTATATTTATATGTTTAGACTGCTTATAGTGGACTTTGTTTGTTGACACTGGCCCTAAGATGAAAGGCATATGTCTACATTATTTATAGCCTATCCAATATATAGGCTAAATTGTAAAACAATGCGTAAAATCGAATTTAATAAAATAACTATAATTATATATTATAATTAGAATATACCATAAAGCCTATATGCAGTATTAGACCAGCCAATTTAAAATGTTTTTATTGCAATTATAGGCCTAACATAATTGTCATATAGGCTATGAAAAAAAGAAAACAGACAAAATATTAAAAATATTAATTATATTGAATTAATTTGTTTGCTTTTTAATTAAAAAAAGCAAAAAAAAACATGTAAATTTGATTTTTCTTTTACCATACATATTTAGGCACATTTCTTGAAACGTAATTCATGATAGTTCTACTATTTTGCAGCAGTGAAATAAGCAAAAAGATAAACTGCAGTATAGGACATTGTAATTGTATAAATATATGGCATGGTGACCTATATCATCACGACTGTATGTGCATTGTAATTTGTAACATTAACTAGGCCTGCATTTCTTTTTTTGTGATTTTAAAACAAAAATATTTTTGATTAAATGAAACCTCTTGCATTGGAGAAAAAAAAAATACATTATCATAAGAGCATAATTTATACAAGAAAATCTACTGATTTCAGCATTATAGGCTTCAAATAGTGTATAAGGCTACATGCTTTTACACTAAATATAAATAGGGATTAGGATAAGATGGTATAGTTCATTTAAGGGCATAAAATAAATACGACTGGTCTCACTCTTGGGTTCAGGAACAACCAAATCTCTATATGGTGGAAGAGCAGGAGGTCATTTTAACCCTGCTTTGACGGTCAAGTTGGCCATGAAGAAGATAATGCATTTTACAACAATGGTCTGGGTGTGTAATTGCAACACACACACACACACACACACACACACACACACACACACACACACACACACACACACACACACACACACACACCAAAAGTCAAGAGAAATTAATTGCCATATCTTTTAATAAAAGTATCCTATAAGTTTCCATTTGTCCACTCATTCAAAGAACATCCACACATCCCTGTAAACATGTTAGTTCATTGAACAATGCATCCACAATATTTGTTGTTCGTTAGAAAATTAAAAAGACAAGAAACTAAAGGGCAGCAAACAAGTCATAATCATTCATAATCTTGAAAGGCAGATATCTCACAAATATACAGAGAGCACGGAGTCAAATCCTGAATCCAGAATCAAATTTCAAATTCAAATAAGAGTTAACTGACGTCGAAAAAAAAAAACGTCTTCTAAATCCTGACAGTGTTCTGAAAAACCTCATGTTTGTGTATCAGTGGTGCTCAATATGTTTCATGTCAAGACCTCAAAAATGATATGCAATTGGCCACCGACCCCACATCTGAAAATATGTTATTCCAGGAACCCCCCAGAAGCAAAGATTTGAGTTAAAAAACGTTCGCTCCGAAAGAACATATATTCAATGTTTTACGATTGTTTCAAAAATTAGCAGATCTACAAGCTCGTAGCGCTACGAGCTTGTAGATCTGCTATTTTTCAATAGCATAAAGTGTAACATAATGCTTTAAAACACCAAAAAAAGGGGTTCCCGTCCAGAATGGGGTTAAATGAACACTCAAGATTTGATAACACAAAACAAATACATCTGATACAAGACAATAAATGAAGAAATGTCCCATGCAGGCTGGTTGGTTGGTTCATGGGACAGCTTGACAGCATACAGTTCCATGTTGAGATCTCCTCGTTCAAACTGAGGCGGTTACAGGAGTGTATGTTGTCATACAGTTCTGAGGGCGTGTGCATGATGTCATACAGGCTGGAGAGGTCGGATGTATATTATAGCTTTTCGACTAAAACCTTATGACATTTAGTCGACTTAAAAACTAGACAAAAATACTCCATCTAACCGCCGTGTAGAGTAGAAATGAACACGATATTATCCTGGTCCCGAAGCTGGTACTCCAACTCACCCTGCGCGCACACGCACGCACACACACACACACACACACACACACACACACACACACAGATAATTTAAAACATTGAATTATAAATTGAATAGATATTGCAGCATGGGACTTGGGATTTTGTAATATAATAAGGTGTGTATAGGCTGGTATTTCCTGGTTATTACATTATACAGTAAGTATTATACTGTCAGAAAATGCAGATCTACAAGTGTGCATAGATGCCATTTCTTCACCCTAACCCTGCATGTACAGTAATAAGTAACCCTATACTGTGTGTGCATGTACAGTACAGTACAGTACAGTACTGATAACGCATGCATGCACACAAGTGTTGTTTTTGTCGACTAAAATTAAGACGAAAAATGTCCGTCGACTAGCTTTTTGCCACTGACGAAAACTAAATGAAAACTAAGCTGATGACTAAAACTAAGACTAAAGATACTGACAATTTCTTTGACGAATATAAACTAGACTAAAATGTTAGGAAGGGACTAGTGGACAAGAGATCCAGTATGAGTCATTTTACACTTGGTTTGCATGCTGAAAATAGCCGATCTACAAGCTCAGTCACAACGCGTCGCAGCGCCACTAAAATTAGCTGTCAAAAACAACACTGGTGCATAACACTGGTGCATTGCCGTGCAGTGGCAGGGTCTGTGCACGTTGAAGATTTAAGTATTATACGGTGAAGGGTATAACATACCAGAGGCATTGTAGAGCCAGAAAATGTCATATAACATTTCATAATGGATTTGAACATCTTCATATTCCGTGTCATATAGAAACGGAACAGGAGGTTTTAAATAAAGCCTATACAAAAACAAACAAACATGTTTGTGTGTATACCGATATCTGGGTCCATTCCTACATTGTGTTGTGTGTGTGTGTGTGTGTGTGTCCAGGGACGTGCAGAGTCTTAGAGGGGCAGGGGCTGAAATCTCGCATAAGAGGGCACTTTTGGACAAAAATAGCAAATTAAAAGCAGATCTACAAGCTCGTAGAGCTATTTTCGGGGAGCAACCCAGCACTCTTTAGCTAGTGGAGATGCGGTGTGAAACGACATGGATTTCCAAACAAATTTGTTCCAACGCAAAATTCTGTAAAAAAGGAATCGTCCTGAATGCTGCCCTCCGGCATGGCATGGAAAGGGAGTGTCATTTTCAAAGGGCAGATGTTTTACAGACAGGTAAAAAGGGGCAGGGTCTGAAGCCTCCTTTGATGTCTGTGTGTGTGTGTGTGTCTGTGTGTTATTACAAGAAACCTAGCGATGTCAGTCAGTCTCTCTACATGGTCTGCCCATGGCTGCTCACCATAAGCTCCCAGTCGGCATCATTGATGAGCACCAGAATGCCGGGTCTCCTGTGGGGGGGGGAACGCACACTGTCACTGCTTATGCACTATTCCCAATGGTAATTATAAGACATCTAGTATATGTGTTGTTTGTGTGAGCAAACGCACATGTATTATGCATGTATGTATGCGCACGCACGCACACACACAATGTATGTATGTATGTATGCTCAAGCAATTCAATGTAAACATTATTCAATATTACAGAAGACCGTTTAGGCCCGACGTCGACATTTTAAAAAACGTCTTCAAAATCCTGACAGTTTTCTGAAAAAAAACGTATGTTTCTGTATCAGTGGTGCTCAATATTTCATGTCAAGGACCCCAAAGATTATATGTAACATGCCATGATCGTCAATGAAGTGAGGGGCGCCCTTATCATCGTGGCAATTTGCTCAGACACACGTGACGGGAATTCTCCATTCATTGTCAATGGGAATTATTAATGTTTGTGTAGGACGAAAGTCTACACACACATAGCGGAATATAGGAGGGGCTAGCACCCCTCAAAAAACAGGACAATTTCATTTAATTTCAAAAAATACATATGGATTCTCTGTTTATGCTATAGGAGATTCCTGCAGCTGACAAAATAGTAACTAGTACAAGCATTGTGTCAAAATAGCAAGACTTTATCTAGAATGTATTGATTCTGTTCTATACTCCGAATAGCTTATACTTAACCTAAAATGCTATATCAGATAATTTGCTATCAGAAATTGTTTTCTCTCGGTGTGTGTGTGTGTGTGTGTGTGTGTACATGTGTGTGTGCAAGCACATCTCTTGCCAGCAGTGTATCCTCCATTTAAAGAGAATATAAAGTAATTTTAAACCAACCCACAATGACCAAATAGTGTTTTATATTTATACTTCCCAACATGTTCTGATTTCAGTCAGTCCCACTTGCTATAACCTTATCCCATCTGAAGATAATATTACCCATCTCCACTGCATCAGAGGTTCTCAATATTTCATGTCAAGGACCACAAAAATGATATGTATTTGGTCGCCGACCCCCATTTGAAAATATGTTGTTCCAGGGACCCGCCCAGAAGCAAAGATTTGAGTTAAAAACGTTCGCTCTGAAAGAATATATATTAAAAGATTTCCGACACATTTCCACGATGTAAAGAAAATAGCAGATCTACAAGCTCGTAGCGCGGCACTACGAGCTTGTAGATCTGCTATCTTTCAATAGCTAAAGTATAACAATGTTTAAAACACCGAAAGGGGTTCCCGCCCAGAATGAGTGGGGGGAAACAAACCATAGAATCAAGAAAAAGCTAAAAAATTAAGGAAAGAAAATCCTGAATGTAAAAAATATAATGAATAACAAAACGGTGACATTCTTGTACGGTATATGGGGGGCAGGTGCTCAAATTAGCTATAGCAATCTGTGACGTCAACATGAAAGGTCATTATGAGAAAGAGCTATGTCGTTACACTTATAATACACACACAGCTGCAGCCCACAAAATAATTGAGAAAAGCACACACACACTCTTGCGCTCTTAAACATTTTTAAATAGAAAGCTAAAATCGTTGTTCCCCCCCCCCCCCCCCCTTCTTAAAACCGAGGGGAATGTACCAAACTCACAGACCTAATCTAGAAGGTTTAAAAAGTACCCCAGCCATTCCCTATTCATTGGTTAGGGGGAGCTATAAATAGCCTTCTATAAAAAGGTAGCCGTAAAAGTCAGCCAGTCTTATAAGCCCTCGACTAACGCACGCACGTGCACACACACACACACACACACACACACACACACACACACACCTACGCAAAAGCTATAATGCAGCATTGTTTTCAATGCACTTAGGTGCGCTAGCCTCACGCAAGGTGCAGACAACAGAGAAAGCACGTCAGACCCCGTAACTCAATGTATACGTATACATATGACCCCATGTTTGATTGTATCAAACATGTCTATGTAAAGCGCCTTGGATAAAAGGCGCTACAGTATATGAATGCGACCATTTACCATTTTATAGATTCTCCTGACGTATACATAAAATATTATGCAAGACGTTTAAAAACATGCACATGTTGGTCCAATATCATCTCAATTTATGATTTTCTTTGTGCAAATATAAAGCATGCATGCATTTTGTATGAGAGAGTGTGTGTGTGTGTGTGTGTGTGTGTGTGTGAGAGTTTTACACAGTGTCTCCTTGGACAAAGAGCTCAGGACGTTCGTTCAGCAGGTTCCGTCGAATCCAAAGTAGCAGCTGCTTCATGTCCCCTAACACACACACACACACACACACGGTGCAGACAACAGGGGTTAAAGGTCAGGGGTCAAGTGTCAAGGTGCATGGTTCCAGCCCCTCACGGTCGATGTGACGCGACAGAGAGAGAGGCACTAGGCGGGACATGGTTGATTATGTAGGTGTTTGTGTGTATGTTGGGGGTAGGGAGAGGTGGAGGGGGGGGGTTGTGCTGACCGATATTGTCCCGTTAGTATCGAACAAAGCAGGAGAGTGAGTGATATTATTCACCTTGGTAAAAGACGCACGCGTACAATTTATGATTCTTTTTTGGTGCAAATATGAAAGCATGCATGCATTTTGTATGAAAAAGAGTGTGTGTGTGTGTGTGTGTGTGTGTGTGTGTGTGTATGTGTGTGTGTGTGTGTGTGTAACACACACACACACATACACACACACATTTACTATACAGAGATTATTACAAAAATAAATATCGAGTAAATTATTATCGAGTCATACCAAGCTTGATATATAGAACACGAAACATTCGGGGAAAATGCTGGAAAAAAAAGGAAATCATAGAATGAAATATATTGACTATTATTAATATATTATTAATTAATATTGCTCTATTGTTGGTTAACAATGTAAAATATAATAATACCACAGTATGACGCCAGGCAACATTTCCAAGTGGTATTGGTCCCGTCGTCGTCATTAGTGTGGCTAAAACGCTTTCCGCCCTGAGCCTCAGTATGAGACCGACGCGACGCTTGCATTTTCTATGAGTCTGACCCCCTCCAACAATCAGATTGACCTTGTCTGGACAATAGATTGAGTCTCACTCAGACCTACAGACACAGCATCACAAAGCCAAAAATACAAAGAGCAAGCATTATATAGGATAAATCCCCCGGTAAACATTTAACTATGAATATATAATAGTTATGTTTATCTTCCGGAGAGGTTAAACATTCACGGTTTGCATGATTGCGCTCGTGTGTGTGTGTGTGTGTGTGTGCACCCACGCATGTTTGTGTATATCCTGTACATGCTTATTGCTTATCATGTACGTTTGCTTATGAAAATCTTGGAAGTGAAGTATTAGCACAATCACAAACGCATGCAGTAGACAACAAATACACCTGCTGACTGTTCAAAACTGTATAGAAACGTCACCTCTTATGCCCAACACATTCATGTATTATTGCAGTCTCTTCAACAGTCACATTTTAGTCACCTGGAATGTTTCAGTATTAGTCTAGTTTTAGTCGACTAAATATCATAGGATTTTAGTCGACTAAATCTACAGGTGATTTAGTCGACTAAAATTTATTTTGGTGGGCCTTGATGCCGTCGAAATGACCGCTTTGAAAATAGATCTTCAAGCTCACAATGAGCTTGTAGATCTGCTATTTTCAGCATGCAACCAAGTGTAAAATGATCTCTTGTCCACTAGTCCCTTGACCCTTCCTAACATTTCTGTCTAGTTTTTATTTGTGGTTGAAATTGTCAGGATATTTAGTCTTAGTTATAGCTTAGTTTTCATCTCGTTTCCATTTAGTTTTCATCGGTGAAAAATGGTAGTCGACGAACATTTTTCGTCTTGGTTTTAGTCGACGAAAACAACACTGGTTGGGCGGAAGCTTTTTCCTGTTGTACAGTATGCATTTCCAAAGTGTTTAATTTGTGTAGAAATGGGCAGAAGAATTCAGAAAATGTAGGCCTAAATAATAGCGTTTGTACTGATGTAGCTAATGTAAATTGGGTAGATTGGTCAAGGAATTACTGCGTTATGAGAGAGAATGACTTCTGCAAAAATAAAAGTAATTGTGGGACGATGAAAGACCTAGAATCTAATCTAAATAGCCGATGTGTTGGATGCAAAGTACATAAATAACTATCAATAATTGAACCAGAACACAGTTTTTTAGGGCCTATTATCTGTTGAAGCTGCTATAAGCAGAATTATGTCAACATTTTAATGATTCTTTTCTTTTTCATTATTCAGACAGCCAGAGTAAAATGCTCCCCTCAAAAATGTAGTATCTGTGACACAATCTGCATTCAAAGATGTTCCTAGAAGCTTTGTCATTGGTCGAGAAAAGTTAGCTGCAGCTGTCATTAGTGAAACTTGCACACATCCGGCTCGAAGGACCACATCAGCGGGATTATTGATGACACAGCCGCATCGGGAACGGTTTGGGGGCTCACGGTACTTATGGAATGTCAGCGCCGATGGGAGATGTCATTACAGGCTAGTATGTGTTGTTTTTGGGCAGCAAATTCATATTTTAGCTTTAGTCAGTCTTTGGAATAATACCTTCATTTAGTTTTAGTCATATTTTGTGTCACCTGGAATGTTTTAGTGTTTAGTCTAGTTTTAGTCGACTGAATATCATAAGATTTTAGTCGACTAAATCTACAGTTGATTCAGTCGGCTGATATGTGTTTTGGTGGGCCTTGATGACGTTGTAATGACTGATTTTTTACACTTGTAGCTCGGCTATTTTCGTCAGTGAAAAAAAGGTAGTTGACGAAAATCTTTTTGTCTTAGTTTTAGTCGACAAAAACAAGTATGCACTGTGAAGGTCCTGGCAGACTGCTGCCGTTTTGTGGGAAAAGGCAGCAGTCTGCTGGGACCTTAACTTTATAGTTCAGTGGTTCTCAATGTGGGGTCCGCAGACTGCCAGGGGTCTTTGAGGACTTACAGGACACTTTTGCAAAAACATATATGTTAATGACGTTTAGAAGATTTAGAACACTTTCGTGTGGGGTCTTCATGTGTGTAATATGTGGTTTAAGATATTTTAGATTTTTAGCAGTGAGCCCAGTGTCTCTGAAGTCATGGACACTGGGCTCGCTTCGTTCCTGGACTACAATTCCCATAATGCTTTGGTGCACTGCTCCTCCTCGTGGATAGGGAAGAGGGCTGTCTTAATGAGACAACATGTAGTCCAGGAAGTAAGTGAGCCCAGTTGTCCATGACATCAGAGACACTGGGCTCACTGCTAAAATCTAAAATATCTGAAACCACATAAAGACCGGCAGGAAAGTGTTCTAAATCATCTAAACGTCATTAACATATATATGTTTTGCTTTAAACTTTACACCCTTTACACTGTAAAGGGTCCCTTTAACTCTAGAGAGTGTACAAATGGAACCAAACGTACATGAAACACTACAACGTTAAATGAACACTAAAACATGTAGTGTAGATTGAGGTGACGGGGTTGGACGAAGACTGTGTCAAAGAGGCCTGTGGCCTAATCAATGCATATAATTAATACTATAAGCATGTGTTTATAGGTTGCTGCCTTCAGGAAGGAGATATGGTGTACCAGCATACGAGGTCAGACTAAAGACGTCCTTTGTCCACCAGTCGACTTTGAGGCTTAATCAGTAGTTGAAGTAGCCACGGGGTAATCTAGGCGTTGGATATTGCTTCATGTCTTCATGTATGTAAATTATCTTGTTCTTTGTTTTATATCAAATGTGTGTATATGTGTTCTGCATACTTGGCTGCTGGGTCGCAAGACACATTTCAGTGTGAACTGACAATAAAGTACTATATCATATAATATCAAAATCATATCAAACTGAGGATTCTTGGAAGTCAAAAGGTTGAGAATCACTCCCTCTAGCACAGCGGTTCCCAAACCTTTTTGGCCATGCAAAATTTAAAATAAAAACCATAGCACCACCATTAGCCTCTTCGTGTCGCGCACCTCCTAGAATGCGCTCGCACACTCAAAGGGTGCACGGCAGGCACGCACCACAGTTTGGGAACCACTAGTCTAGTAGTCTACCACATTTTATTTGGTAAAACATGCTCCTTTCCCCAAGGGTTTTCAAAGCTTCTCTCTCTCTGTCTCTGTGTGTGTGTGTGTGTGTGTGTGTGTGTGTGTGTGTGTGTGTGTGTGTGTGTGTGTGTGTGTGTGTGTGTGTGTGTGTGAGAGTGTGTGTGTGTGTGTGTCAACGTGCACATGTGTTTTCATGGAGTTCAGCTTAATTGGAGTGCTGTCTTGGGACGTTCAGCAATATAATGATAGGTTCAGCTGTACTCTGTACCAAAGCCCTCCCATATAAAACAAGATGAGAATGCCCCCCACTTCCTCTTAAAACACACACACACACACACACACACACACACACACACACACACACACACACACGTACGTTTATAGACAGGATTGCAGCAACACTATTGACCTGCACCTCATCAGGGCAAAAAAAGACAGTCGCTACAGCAGTCATAACTCCTTTATAGAAAGTGCCTTCTTTCCCGTCGCTGACTTCTTTCGCTACTGGAATTTTCTTATCAGCCATTTTCTCCCTTTTCATTCCTTCGGTCTCTCCATTTGCTCCCTTTCTTTATCTTTCAACGCAGCGAGACGCGTTGTGAGCTTGTAGATCGGCTATTTTCAGCAAGTGTAAAATCAGTCACTACGGCATCAAGGCCCGCCAAAATACATTTTAGTCGACTAAATCAACTGTAGATTTAGTCGACTAAAATCTTAATGTAGTCAACTAAAACTAGACTAACACTAAAACTAAAACTAAAATGTGACTAAATGAAAACGATTTAAGACTATGACAAACTAAAATCTAAATCTGCTGCCCATCTCCTCCTCTCCCAGTCTTTCTTTTCAGTCTTCATCGTCATCATTTTCCATCCAGGGGAGATTAGAAGATAGGCTATAGCGCCACCATTAGGGCTGATAATTTATTTGGAGTGCTTTACTTGGCCTACTGGCAAGTGTGCTCGAAAAATAGGTCGGTCCAGCGGTTTTGCAAGATTAGCTCCACAGTCCACACTTTACAGGGGTGAAAACATAATCTCTGTCCCCCTGGCCATCTGCACTAGAAAGGACAAAGAGGCCCCTTTTCCACCGGTTGGGAACCGGTTCATCTCTTTTTGGTTCTTAGTCCATGAGCCAGAGCTCCAAAATTGGGACGTTATTATCGTGAATTGAGTGTGCAAAACGTATATTCAATTGTTATCACCATGAAACTTTCCCAGTTGATTACTTACACAAAGGCAATGATTTATTGTTTTCCAAATCTTAAAAAAATGTAATACGCAAATTAGGCATTATATAGGAAAAGATGCAAAAAGGATATATGAAAAAGCTACTACTGTGGATTTGTGGAAGGGTTCTCATAACTCATATTAAATGTACTTATATTGATCCTATATAAACAATGAAATATATACGTATGGTTCCAATTTTGGAGGTCTGGCTCGTGGACTAAAAAACTGGTTGTGAACTGAACCGGTGTCAGAAAGGGTGTGTCAGAGAGGGCGAGAGAGAGAGAGAGAGGGAGAGAGAGAGATAGACAGATGACAGGCAGTTCAGTTATAGGAGTAAAAAAAAAACGAGGGAGCTTTTAAACAACAGTGTGTCAGACATTGGGTGCCTCTTGCGACAGCCACGTTGAGTCATGGGAGGGAGGGGATTGATAAAGGCGGGAGAATTCAGACACACATTTCCCTTCTGTGTGTGTGAGAGAGAGAGAGTGGGGGGTGTGCTATACATCTTCTCCCTGATGCGAGGAGCAGAAAGTATAAGAGTCATAGACCGGGGGGGGGGGGGGGGGGGGGGGTATGTGTGTGTGTTTGCAGTGAGTGCACACGCGTGATTTGGGGGTGGGGTCTCTCAGTCGAGGGTCATCAATCAACCGACTGAGGTCAAAGAGAAATACGTAGGATTCAGAACCAATTATATCTGCCTGGCCTGTACCCCCAACCCCCCCCCCCCCCCCCCCCCCCCCCCAACCCCCCTCCCCCCAACCCAACCCCCCACAACGGCCAACCCAGCCCCACCGCCCCACCTCTCTGTCTGTCTGTCTGTCTGCATGACCACGGCAAACAAAGTGCAAAAATACTTTAACCCATTTTGGGGGCGGGAACCCCTTCCGGTGATTATTATTTAATAATTTAGCCATTGAAAAATCGTGAAAATGTGGCACAAATCATTGAACATATAATTATTCTTTCACAGAGAACGTCGGCAGCCAAATACATAATAATTCATGGGGGTCCTTGACATGAAAATGTTTGAGCACCACTGACACGTAGAAACATGGGGGTTTTCAGAAAACAGTCTAAAAAGAATAATAATAATACAATACTAAAAAACTAACCATCTGCTTTTCTATTGATGAATAAATATATATACCGTACTTGCAGCAGCACGAACACTACTGGTTGACTAGAGGTGTTGCCGGAAGCTCAAAGCATAATCTCTCTCCGGCCCAACTAAGCAGCGCGGGGCAGTAGACGATTTAGAAGAAAAATAAAACCTGTGCCGGAAACGCGGGTTTGAAAGAGTAAGAGTAAGTAAGTGGTACGGGACAGGACGCAGCTTTAAACTCAACGAAACACCAAAAGGGGTTCCCGCCCAGAATGGGTTAAACAGAAAGTCTACACAAAATGATCAGTGAACATTCAATGGGATTCCACGTGATATGAGGCTAAAAGGAAAATAATTACATTCTCTCTCTCTCTCTATCTCTCAATTACAACTCTGACTGACAACCCCCCCTCCCCTGCCAGTGCTGCCACACACACACACACACACACACACACACACACACGTGTCCTTTTTTATTTTGTCTTATCTCGGCTAGAGCTCTGCATAAAGATATTATTAACACAAGATTTGCTGAGACATCATGAAAACCCAATACTGTTTTCACACACACACACACACACACACACACACACACACACACACACACACACACACACACACACACACACACACACACACACACACACACACACACACACACACACACACACACACACACACACACACACACACACACACACACACACACACACACACACACACACACACACACACACACACACACTCCTTTTTAAGATAAGTTGAAATAATTCAATACAAAAAACGAATTTGAGCTCCGTCACCACCCCTGGCCCCCAGAAACAACAAAGTTCCCCTTTTACCCTCTGAACCACCTCCCCCTAGTGTGTGTGTGTGTGTGTATGTGTGTGTGTGTGTGTGTGTGTGTGCATGTGTGCGTGCACGCGCAGCATTTACAAGTGAAAGAGCCGGCAGAAAGGATCATTTAGAGAGAGAATGGACAGACCTAGGCAGCCTCACAGATGTTAAAGGAGGGGATGGGTGGAGGGAGGGAAGGGGAAACGGAGGGAAAGAAGTTGGGGAACCGGGAGGCGTGATTTAAGCAGTATCACACCAGAGTCGAGAGGGGGCGGTTCAACGTCATTAAACCATTCTGACCTGAGATCAGATTCATACAAGGTTTCCACTGGACACACACTGGTCTGATGAACCCATTCTGACTTGAGATCAAATTCTAAAAATGTCAGTCGTTCTTCGATTTTTCAAAAAATAGTAGACCTACGAGCTTGTAGATCTGCTATTTTTCAATAGTTGAAGCATAACATGATGCTAACACCAAAATGGGTTCCCGTTCAGAATGGGTTAATGACGTTAAATCGCCTCGAGTGTAATATTGCAATTATAGGGTAACAGTTACCCTTAAAGCTGCTATAAGCAATAATGTCAACATTTTAATGACCTTTTTATTTATTTTTGGCATTCAAAATAAAAATAAAAAAAACCTGGTCGCACTGGAGGCAGACAGGCAAATCGACCAATGGCAAAGCTTCTAGGAACATCTTTGAATGCAGATACGCGGCCCCTAGATGTGTCACAGAGACTAAATTTTTTGGGAGTGTTCTACCAATTCCCAGTCTGAATACCAAAAATGTTGACATAATTATTATTGCTTATTGCAGCTTTAAAACTAATAAAATAGCTGAAAAAACATATATTTTTTAATGACGACCACATTAATGTCCTAAGAAACTAGCTAGCCTAGCCACCGAAATAATTTACTATTCTGTCCATATCGCGTTGCAACTCGATCGGGGCTGAGTCGGCTCTAGCGAACTTCGAGACGTCAACTCGCGCGTGCGTGCCCCCCCCCCCCCCCCCCCCCTCCCCTGTCTTGCGGGACAACAAAACGAGTCCGCGGTTGTTGGAAAAATAGCTGCGGCAGTGGGATGCCAACCCCGGGAAGGGAGGGATCCGTAGTCTTATGATTAGACCATTAGCATTATGCTAGCGAGTTGGCCGCTCAAATTGGTGTCAATTGAGCTTCATTTCCATGCACCAGCTGTCTTAAAAACCCGGAAGAGGCACTGGCAGACAGCGGAAAACGGCTGCGCCCGTCTGCCCAGGTCTGGCAATGGCTAGTGAGTGACACATAAGACAAAAGGGAGAGACAGGGGGAAATAGGTGCCAGGTGATACTTACAGGGCTCCGATTGGCTCGGAAGAGTCACGCGATGTTCTTTCACACCACCAAAGAGCAGCTCAGCTCCGCCTCTAATCAAAACATTAAAAAGGAGCACACATTGAGGTAAACATAGCTTATATTTGGTTTCATAATATTTCAAAAGCGTCCTATAATCTGACTTTAAACGTTGGGTTTCTTTGTCCTTGCAGGTGCACCTGGCCTCCACACTTCTTACTCTGCAGAGCTTATGCATAACATTAAAGATGGAGTGATTCTTTCCCCCACCCTTAATTATAATTATATAAGAAAATAAATACAAATAAAAGCGTACGGTGTTTGTTAAAATGTTGTTTTTATGTGGACACGCCACCAGTTCATTAAAGGGATAGTTCAGATTTTTTTTAACTTAAGCTGTATGAAATACTTGCCATTAATGTACTTTTAATGCACCCCACAAAATGACCAGAACTACTTAATATTTCACCAAAACCAGAGCAGAACTCCCACCATGGGACTCAGGCAATCAATTGAGTTAAAAAAAATCTGAACTATCCCTTTTTTTTTTTTTTTAAGATATTTTTTTGCGGCTTACGCCTTTATTGATTTTTTAAGGGATAGAAAGTAGGCTGACAGGAAACGGGAGAGAGATGGGGGGATGACATGCGGTAAAGGCCGTGTCGGGTCCGGGAGTCGAACCCGCGGCACACCGCGACTGGATCACCAGTCCGGTGCCCAGACCGTTACGCTACGGCCTGGGCCTGAACTATCCCTTTAAGTATGCCTGGTTTGGCAGCGCCCGCTGGCCAAGCGGTCCAGGCGCATGCCACATAATAGGCTGTGTGAACTGAGTGGTGCAATCCCCCCCCCTCCCCCTCTCTCTCTCATTAGCAGGCAACAGAGCATGCACTATCCCTCTCTGTTTCTGGCGCCCCCTACTGGTACTAATAAGTCATATAATCGTGCTCATGGCCAATTCCACATAGGTACGCACGGACATTGCTGGTTGTAGGAGTGGTTGCACCACTCAAAAACTGTACGAGCTTTGGTGACGTTAGATATCGTCGGAATCAACTTTGTGTTTGTTTACCGTACATACTAAAAGAGTGACTTTGACAGCTGTTTCAGCTCACCCAAGTCTCGACACAACTGATGACACCGTTTTGAAATGAAAGCTTCCGACTTCATTCACCACACACACACACACACACACACACACACACACACACACACACAATATAATGGTTTCGCCAAGACTACAGTATAGGTTACGTTTACCCCAGCCTTGCAGGGACATGTTATACATTTTAATAAGTTAATTAAATCAAAACAATCATTATAATGAAAAGAAACTGTGTGTATTGTGTAGCCATCTCTCACTCTCAGCTGGCATCTCTGGGTGCATATGTTGTGTGCCGTCTGTGTATAAACCAAATCATGACATCACATCCATTCACCAGAACAAAAAACGTATTTCCGAGGCGTCCGTTACGTCAGGTATTGACTATTGCAAACGTACTGTAAACATAACCAATGTTCTGTGTCGATATCCAAAGACATTCTACCCTGAAACAACATAGATTACATAGATATTATTATATTCTGGTTCTCAACCTTTATAGGCAGTGACACCCCAAAATAAATCACCCACCCCCACCCTGACAGTGACGGCACACATGACGCCCCGGGTGGGCATGCTTAAAACAAACATTAAACATTCTTGGCCGTCAACTCGTCATGTAGCAGCCAAGTCCATGGTACGTACAAAAGCAAAAAAAGGCGCCCCTCACTTTACACAAGTGTGATTTTATTTTTACATCAATGACAGCAAAATAAAATAAAATAAAAAGTCAGTCAGTCAGTCAGACAGACATAGAAAATGAGCAGACAATAATATTACCGGGGCGGGAACACAAAGATCGCCCTCAATGACCATAACATGTCTGTAACCCTGAGAGTGTACAAATGTAACCAAATGGACCCATGATGGTCCTTGGCAAATAAAACGTTTGAAAACCACTAGTACTAGTAGACATGCATGTCTTAAGTACCAGGTCTTATTCCCTAACTTGAGTAAACTAAAGACCTGGAGGCGTGATCAATGCCATTTGGCTATTCTGAGTGGCCAAAGACTAAAGAGCATTGATCACACCTCCAGGTCTTTAGTTTACTCAAGTTAGGGAATAAGACCTGGTACTTAAGACACGCAAAATACAGCCCATAGTGTCATAGAAGTCAATCAAAATTGAGTGTCATACATATTCTGAAAAAAAAAAAATCTAAATTAGAAAATGATAATAGCGTGTAAAACACACCATACAGACACATTGTTGTAACAAGGCTAACATTGACGACCCCTAGACTATTCATTTGTCTGTGTGTGGACACATTGATGACCCTAGACCAGGGGTTTTCAACTGATTTGTGAACGAGGGGCCACCACCCTGACTTAGAATCAACCTGGGGACCCACTGTGGGGATATGGGCTGAGACCAGTGCTTTTGTAACTTTTGCCATGTGTACGCATCGATGATCCCACTGTTTCTCAACCAATCAGTCAATTGACTACTAATCATTTCCTATAATAATGACTCAACCAGACAATCCAGTGCACTTCCCCCTCTTGAGATTCTAACTGCCCTTTTTCTGTTGAGTTTCTTGACCTCCAACTTGTCAGTAAATGTGACCAGATTTGACTGAGAGCCTGCCATCGCGCAAAATCCAGCTTTTCACCAGAGGAGAAAAACCTTTTTTGTTTTTTCCCAAAATGAGTTAATAGCACACAGGCAGACTCTTCACATACTACTAAAGCATGTCTGAAATAAGTGTCAGAGCTAAATATGAAATGAATGCTTAAACATGTGTAATGTTAGAGACCACAGAAGCGAACATTTCAAGCCTGTTTTCTCAACTTACTGTTTTCTGCAAGACATTACTCTATAAGCCACATCTCCAAAACTGGTGGGTCAAACTGAACAACCAATGTGTCAATTTGAAGCTATGATTCCCTGCTTTCATATGACATGAAAAACGAAAATTCAAAAAAATCCAATCGCAGTCCCTCAGTCATATTTGGTCACAAATGACTACATGGACGCTCATCATAGGTCACCAGGTCATTCAGTGTACAGTTTCTCAACTAGTGGAAAGAAGAGTAAATAAGAGTAAATCCTACATTACTAAATGCATGGTCCACATGCAATACTTCCAACAGACCACCTGTTGAAAACCCCTGCCCCAAGACTATTCATTTTGGACACATTGACGATGACCCCCCCCCCGACCCACTATTCAATATAGTTCTGCTCCGAGTGGTATCTGGTGAAACACCCCTTCTTGCACAAGGGGATATTACAGCTCTTGCAGTAGTACCGAGTCTCTCTCCGCCGTTTGTTCTTGGAACAAACCCTACATTTCTTCGTCGGCGTCTTCTTCTTGGCGGTGGGGTGCAACGCGACGAGCACGTGGCTTCCGAAGCCGCCGTACAGCCTGCTCTGGGGGTCTCGGTGCGGCGCCCTGGGGTTCTCCGCGGGAGGAGGGTTGTAGCTCTCCACCTCGTCGGCTCCTCCGGCGGCGTATCTCAGGCTGGTCCACGACCGGATGACGCGCTGCTTGAACGACAGCAGAGACGCGCAGCCGCCGTGAGGGTTCTTGGCCTCGTACAGGACGAACGCGTTGAACATGCACATGTCGAACAGGTAGTAGACGACGAATTTGTTCGTCCACTTTGTGGCTTTCCTGATGAGGGGATTGTACACGTTGTTCTTGTCCGTTTTACACGCGCCGTTCATGTGCGCGTTGTAGTCCGCGACGCAAGCGGGTTCCTCCTTTTCGACCCTCCGACTCGGATGGCCTCTCTGCCACGCCTGAACGCTTCCCGGCTCGTTCTCGTCCGACGTCGTCGATGACGACGGCGACACCATCTCGTTCAGGTGGAACGTCGACACCATCCTCACGACCGTCTCGTCCCGCCACGCCAGCACCATCATCTTGTCGTTGTGCAGCGAGACCGTGTCGCCGACGCCCAGGTCCCGCTCGGCGAGCACTCGCACGGACGGCGGCACGCCTCGGCTCTTCCGCAGCGTGCCGCAGGCGTGCGTGTTCAGCTCGAGCAGCCGCGCGCATATTTCGACAGAGTCGTCGACGAACAGTCGGTATCCGTGACCCGCAAGGCCGTCGAGGAGGAACTCGACCGTGTCGACCAGCGACGAGTCGTTTTGTCCGTAGACGGGCTTCATGTTGAAGCGGTAAGCCGTCGTGGAGTCACACAGGACGTAGGACTTTATGCCGCGTCTCGCCGGCTGGGCGCTGTTCTCTTTGACGTTGAGGCGCCCGCGGAACAGAAGCGTGCCCTCGTCGATGCAAATGTTCCGGTTCGGCTGGTACATTTCTCGGAACTTGGAGACCACGAAATCCAAGACGGGGCGGACTTTATACATCCGGTCGTTGGACGCGCCGGCGCGGTTGTCGCTGAAGTGGATGTACCGCCATATGATCTGGAAGCGGTTGCGAGACATGGTCTGGTTGAAGTACGGGGTGGTCATGACCTCCTCCGTGGACCAGTACATGCTCAGCTCGGGCTTGTGGACGATGGCGGTGAGGAACTGGAGCCCGAGGAAGACCTTGAGCTCCGACAGGTGGACGGGCTTCCACGCCAGCGCTCTGCCGTGCGGCGTGCTGCTGGTGGTGCTCCGCATGCACTGCTCCGCGTACAGGTTGGTCTGGTCCACGATGCCCTCCAGCAGCTCGTCCGACAGGAACAGCTCGAGGAAGTCCACGGGGTTGTCCGACAGGAGGGCGGCGGCGGCGGCGCGAGGTCCGGGCACCGCCGTGAAAGGAATGTCTTTTGGCCGCCAGTCGTCCGTTTCCTTCCACCCAGGATCTGCCGCTGGATGATCTGCACCTCTGCCGTGTGTGCCTGTAAAATTATAGAAATACATAATTGCTTTAAAATACATGTTGTTTTGTTGTTTTTACAAGTGTGGCGTGCAGAAAAATAAACTTGGGTTCTGCCAACATTTGGTAATGCAGAACATTAGTGGGCTGGACACCCTGTGAAATCACAGTATTAGGGATGTTATAGTTAAAGGTATATTCAGTGATATGTGAGCTCCATAGCTTAAAGATGTATTCTTACACCATAAGTAGACATAAATGTGTCCACTTTGGTGTAAGAATAAATCTTTAAGCTTAACCCATTTTGACCGGAGATCAGATTCTAAAAATGTCTTCTACATCCTGACAGTTATCTGAAAAAGCTATGTATGTCAGTCGTTCTTACATTTTTGAAAAATAGCAGACCTACAAGCTCGTAGCGCACCACTCGGTGGTGCGCTATGAGTTTGTAGATCTGTTATTTTTCAATAGCTAAAGCATAACATAATGCTAATACCAAAAAGGGGTTCGCGCCCAAAATGGGTTAAAGATTTATTCTTACACCATAGTAGACATAAATATGTCCACTTTCAATAGCTAAAGTATAACATAATGCTTTAAAACAGGGGTTTTCAACAGATTTTGACCCAGGGACCACCATCCTGACTAAGAGCAACCTGGGGACCACCACTATTGTGCGTGGCGGGTCCATCATAGACCCACCCCGCACAATAGTGGTGGGGGGGTTCACACACCACAGGGAGCTCGAGAAAATACCTATAATATCAATATAATATCTTTTGTTTGAATATGATGGAATATGATTACTGTGATTATGGTAAGCTCACATTTCATATCACACACACACCATACAGTAAGAACTCCTGTAAGTTATGAATGCATGGATTTTTTTATGCATGGCCATGGTTTTTATTTCCATTCCAGATAACATCCAGACAGTGTATTACTCGCTTTCAACTTAATCATCACGCTAGAATATGTATCTGAAAACATTATATGGAAGAAATAAGCCACATAACAGTAAACTGGTTGTGCTGGCCGACCATATGATTTATAAACAAACAACACCACGCTGTTGCGCCTAGCATAGCTACCGTCCCTAGCTACCGTCCCATCGCTTGAAGGGATGCGACGCTCCGATTGGTTCAGAAACTTCAGACCGGTGTTTCATGTTGAAACACCATTTTCATGTTGTTCACCATTTCCGTTTCACTGCGCCTTTAAGTGTGAGTGAGGCCTTACTCTTAGCACCATACATCATCTCATTCCGGTCAATTAGAATTTGTGTCCTCGCCTTCGTCTTCGATGTTACGCAAAACACTCAAAACTGGCCATTCATTGTCAATAGCATTAAATGCTTGTGTTGGGACAATGACGTAAAACTGGCCATTCATTAGGAAAAGGTGTGTGTTTACACGGACCCTCAACAGCTGGACATAAGAGGGGGGCTAGCACCTCTCAAAAAGCAAGATACAAAACAGATCTCTGCATAGATCTATGCTACAATTCAAGCTGGGTTCTGAAAGTGCTATGCCCCGGATCCCTTAATATGGCAACAGGTAATCCCAATGCCCAATCACAGAAGAAAAATTAATATTTTTTTTTGGTGTTCTTCTTACCTCCATGTTTACTGCCAACGCATGTTAAAGTGGCACCAGACCTTGGTTGTGCCTCATCATCATCCTCATCATCCTCCTCGTCCTCTGTGCCCGTGTCTGAAATCACATCGTCACATATGTCTATTACGTCATCATCAAATACATTACATTGCATCAGATACAGTATAATTGCATTGATTTCATATCAAAACACGATCGAGCGAATGCACATCTAGTACTTACCGAAACCAATAGGACCTCTGCTCTCCAGGTCCTCCCTCATCGGAGTCCATTCCTCGTCCGAGGACAGCTCCGGACGCGGGTCCCGGTCCCGGTCGGAGGAGCGCACGCCGTGCTCGGACCGGGACACCCGTGAGCCGACCGGGCGTTTGATGGAGCGCGCCGGCCCGGGACCCTCGTCGTCAGAGAGGTCCGATTCGGTCTCCGCGTTGTTGTCGCCGGCAACACTAGGCTGCGTCCCTCCTCTCGATTCACCTTTCGAGTTGACATTTTCACCGTGTGATTTCAGGACGTCTTCACGTAGCCTCTTGAGACGGACCGTCATGCGTCTGTTTCCCCTTCGTTTTGGGTTCCCAGATAGGCCCTCGCGTGACCCAGAAGGCCGAGGCACACTCGCGCGTTGCGCAATGGCGCCGTCCATCGTTTAAAAACAACGACGGAAAACACAAAGTTCTGGTCTTTCTCGTGTTTGGCACTCTCAGCCTTGGAAGAGAAAAAGGGCGAGATATCTCGTCTTTGGGTACCCAGAGAGTTAACGAGGGCAGACAGAACTACATTAGGATGGTTTTGTTGTGTGACATTTTCTGATTAAAGTGAGTGGAGCTCTCCAAGTGTTGCCGATTTGTATTCCCTTTGGTTTTGATTGATTGAATACTTGTAACAGTTTGCAGGGGGGGAAAAGCATGGGGAAAGTACAGCTCAATACAAGGTCTGCTAAGAGGATTTAAACCCAAGAAATCCTATGGCTTGTTTCCATTGGGGTCCTTTGTTCATATTCAATTCATCGACGGTATATAGCAGTGGTGCCCAAAAGGTAGATCACAAAGGCGGTGCAGGTAGACCACATGACATGTCCCTAAAAGATAATAATTAAAATGTTAAAAGAATATATATTTGCCACTTGAATTAAGGTCAATTGATTAATTGATTGACATCAAGAAGGACTCGTCTGTTCACTTCATGACTTCATGACTAGGCAAACGCCCCTTGTTTTGAAGAGTGTTCCCTCCCACTATTTCCGAATGTGTATATATTTCCCCACATTTTTGGGGTTAGGGTTACATGGGTAGATCTTGTTGACTTTTGAGCTGGTCATTTTAAAGTAGTTCTCAAGGGAAAAGTGTGGGCACCCCCGATATATAGTAGCCTAGTAGTGTATGCATGTGCAGCACAAGCCCAACACACACCGGGTGCGCAGCGACGCGGCAACGCCTGGAAAATAGAACAGTGGCGTATCAGAGCGTCAGGCGAGGCGTGAACGCGCGTCGGACGCCGCCGGTGTGGGATAGGTTCATTGAAAATAACGGAGGCGGCTGTTTTGACGCGCGGTGTTCGCAGACGGTGTGTGGGGCTTCATGCGGCCACTGCATAAAGATATGGGAATTCCCTAAAGAAAATAGCTTACCCTACAACATTAATGATACACCCCTAAACATTAACGTTTAGGGAATTGCGTTTCTAAAGTGAGAAGAACAGGCTTCAATAAATTCAGTTCAATTAATGATTATTAAAGGCAGGACAGCCAACTTACAATAAACAGTTCATCAGATTAGAATAAAGAGTGGATGCAAGTAGGTCTAATACACGTGTTATCGACAGTGCAGCATTAGAGCTGTAAACTGGAGGCTAAAAAAAACAAATGGTTCCCAATGAATGAATCACAGTTAACAGTTTTTGAGTTAAGCTACAGTACATTAAGAAATGTACTGTAATTCTGCAAACTGTTAATACATATTTCAATCAATCAAAGATGCAGTTGCTGGGTAAGGTTACACACAAGTAACCATTACAACCCCAAACTTATTTCTAACCTCAATATTGTCTGTAAGAGCAGAACCGTCGAGTGGTTTGCGGTCAAGCATATATATTTTTTATTATTATTTTTATTATATATTTGTCAATACAAAAAACTGTTAACTGTGAGTGGACTGCGAGTTGTTATGATGAATTTAACAAGGTGGACCCTCTTGTAAAACAAGTGTAATGCTTTATCGTGTGTCGTCCACTCACAGTTGACAGTTTTTGTATTGAGCCTGTACTTGAAATGTACTGTAATTCTGAAAAATGTTAATAAATACTTCAATCAATCAAAAAAAAAGACTACACCATAAAGCATTACACTCGTTTACAAGAGGGCCCAGCATACAGAGCGTGTTTTAAGTCGAGCATCCCTTATATTACACAACACGGTGATGGGGTAAGGAGGAGGAATGCCAAAACTAACTTCACTAAAGCAGTGGTTCCCAAAGTGCGGTCCGGGGACCCCCAGGGGTCCTTGAGGGAGTTCCAGGGTATCCCAGCTAAATGATAGTTTGGAACCAAATGGATCCTTATGGGTCTGTGACTCTGAGAGCAACGGGTCCATTTGGTTCCACTTATGGGGTGGTCCGATCGAGGGCTGATTAGTGTCAATTTGGGGGTTCTTGACATGAAAAGGTGTGGGAACCACTGCACTAAAGCTATCATAATAGCACTGTCTGACTGTCTGGAGGAACACATGCGAGTTCAGTTAATAGCTCTTCAGGCATTGGAGCTAGTATGGACCAGAGCTAAACCATGGCTAGCGAGTAGCCCCTTTCGGAACCCTCGGTTACCGTCTCTGTATTTGGTCCAAAATAATACAGAAAAGGTAACCGAGGGTGCCGAAAGAAAGGGGCCACGGCTAGCGACTGTGTAGGAAGTCTGTACACTACAGCGTTTATGAATCCTCATGGGACACGTCGCTAAGAAAGAATGTGAAGCAACGTGCCGCTCTCATGTAACATAAAAACAACATATGCCTAAAACAGCACCGACGTCACGTAGATGCTAATGTTTAAAGCTAAACCTACCCAAACTCCAGGTGAAGTGCTACGGGCGCCGCCATGTTGTAGAATAAACACAAACACACAGTGACAGGATAGGAAGTAACACGGGAAGTAGTAAGACGTATACAACGTGCGTCAACGGAAGGGACGCGTACGTGCGCGGGTGTGTGCGTGTGCGTGTCTGTGTTTGTGTGTGTGTGTGTGTGTGTGTGTGTGTGTGTGTGTGTGTGCGTGCGTGCGTGTGTGTGTGTGTGTGTGTGTGTGTGTGTGTGTGTGTGTGTGTGTGTGTGTGTGTGTGTGTGTGTGTGTGTGTGTGTGTGTGTGTGTGTGTGCGTGTGTGTGTGTGTGCATGTGCGCAGGAACTTCGAATTTGCATTTCTCAGATACATACAACATACACACATGTCATATTATTTTCCAGTGTAATCTAATCGACAGGAATATCCTTTAAAGGACAACTTTAGTTTTTTTCAATCAAGGTTCATGTTTTAGGTTGTTATTAGAGAAACTAAAAGGTGAGTGTTAATTTTCTGTCATTTTCAGCTTGACAAACTGACATATTGAGCCCTATACACACAGTATAAGCCTTCCCCCGGTAGGCTACCTTCACATTCAGTAGATCCTGTGATCTTCTGTGGCCAGATGAAATTTCCTGGGGTTTATTAGGACTATAGTAAATAATACAAAAATAAATCACCGTAACATTTTGTAAAAAAAATACATATTTAGCCCCATGTTCGAATGCCCCCACCCCCCTGTCAAAAAGAGCTAAATATATCAGTATGCAATTTCAATTCAATTCAATGCTCATGCAATGTCATGCATTCACCCTAGACTAGAGTCAGATTTCCTTTAAACAGTAATATACATGCATAGATTGCATACATCTACACAATTACATCTGTGTATGTCTAAGAATATATTTAGCATCTGTTTGTTTATACCTACTTTAGTAGGCTTTTTTAATGTTTTAACCCACAATTTTGTAACCCATTTTTTCACCCAGTGCCAATTATCTAATGTAATCCTGGGCGCTACACTTCCTCTGCCAACCTGGGGGGGCAGCGGACTGACCGCATGCTTCCTTCTAGGCATGAGGACTCCAAGCTGCTACTTTTCACCTGACAGGGGGGGAGTTTCCCCGGCCGGACGTAGCGCGTGGAAGGGACACGTTATTCCGACCAGTTCCTTTCCCCTCCATCATCAGGCGCCCCGGCTGGCCAGGTGAAGGTAATATAGAGACCAGGATTACGGCATGTTTTTGTGAGGGTACCTACCCTAGGGGACACGGGGAGAACATGTGAGGGTACCTAGTAGTAGGTACCCTCACATGTTCTCCCCGTGTCCCCTAGGGTAGGTGGGGAGAACATGTAAACTCCACCTACTCTCTCAAATTGCAACACTTGCTGAATGAATTTATGAGAATAATTATGTTATCAGTTAGAACTACCTCTATTTGTCATGTGTATTTAAATCAGGGATGCTCCAATCATGTTTTTTTTTGGGACCGATCCAGATCATGACTGATCCAGATCATGTTTTTTTTTGGGACCGATCCAGATCATGACCGATCCAGATCATGTTTTTTTTTTGGGACCGATCAAGATCAGCGATTGTTTTTCTCATGAACGACCGATATCGATCTTGTGCGAATTTGAATATTTCCAGAATTATTATAATGTCAAAACTGTTCCTGTGTGGGGAGGAAGGGGAGAATGTTTAGGCTTGTCACAAAGACGCAAAATGATGTTATACTATTGACTTTTATACCACTTAAATGGTGTGAAAGATTGGTTTCTCCAGATAGCGTAAATTGCAGATCACCGATCGGAGTGAATATTGGCCGATCTGGCCGATCGGCGAGCATCTCTAATTTAAATCCTGTAAAATGAAGTTGTTCTCACTTCTTCTCATGGATGTCATGGTGTGATTCACTTCACGCTGTGACTTGTAAAATAAAGACACTTGAAGGTAGAGCTACTGTCTGGCCTCTGACGTTTTCCAATTTCTTCAGACAAGCTTGTAAGACACGGGACCAAAGATACTACACACATCGTGTGCGTGTGTGTGTGTGTGTGTGTGTGTGTGTGTGTGTGTGTGCGTGTGTGCGTGTGCGTGTGCGCGTGTGCGTGTGTGCGTGCGTGCATGCAATGCATGTGTATTGTGTGTGGTGGAAGTGGAACTGAAAGTTCCATCTCACTCCATGTGAGGTGAGGTGCGGGGGGGGGGGGGCTTCACGGGGTGGAGGTTTGAATTGCAAATCTGTTGCCTTCTGTTGGTCCAAAGCATTCGCGGGCCTTTTCCTGTCCTCATTCATGTGTTAATGAGGAGTCAGTCCATAGATGGCAGATCTATAGACTATACAGGCCGCGCCTCACCCCAGTGGAGTGTATAGTGGGTGAGGTATAGTCAGTGGGGGGGGGGGGGGGCTCAGAAAGGGAGGGCCGGACACGTTTTGAGGGATTAATGAAGAAATTATAGTTGGAAAGACCGGGAAATGACACATGCTGCGTTTTAGTCGCTCACAATTATGAGAAAACATGAAATGGCTTAAAAACGCGGCTTTTTTGTTAGAACATTTGGAGGGACAGAAATGTGTCTGCATGTGGCCTCGTCATTCGAACAGTTTCATTATACATAACTTTAAGTCAGTGCCAGTATAGTGGTTCTCAAAGGGCGGTGTCCGGGGGACATCCAGGGGTCCCCTGCACCCAGTATACTATAGTTATACTATTAAGAATCAAATGGACCCTTACAGATCTGTAACTCTGAGAGTATATACAATTAACTGGAACCAAATTACACCATAACCACAGTTATGAGGGTCTTCAAACTGGGGGATCCTTGAAATAAAAAAGAACCACTGTCATGGGATGAGATCAAATATAGTGGGGGTTGGATTATGATATGAAAGAAACCCCCATAGACGGAGATATACTGTATGTCCCAAGAAAGATATCACGGCCGTCACGATATCTGCCATACTCTTGTGTCGCTTGCTGAATTTAACAGACTTTCGAGCTAACGAAATGACACAGCTGCTAGCAATTTGCTGCTATGGATACGTATGTATAGTATACAGTGCACACATCGAAATATCTTTCCCATTCAAACTGCTCAGAGCTGAGAGCTGTAGTATACTCAGTGATTACGATGATATAAATTACTTCCAGAGGACACAATCTTCATGTAGCATATACTTTATAAACCTGGGTTACATTCAGGATCCTGCCTTGTAAGGGACATAAACTCTGTATGTATATACTCATAAAGCCATTCAAAACCTGAAACAGCTTAGTCCATATAAACAGACACCAGTTCATATCGGGAACTCGACTTATATTAACGGATGTTATTTGCTAAATTATTTTTAGCATTTTAGCAATATTAAAAAACAGCATGTTTTCCAATGTGCGATACAAACGAGTACTGTTTTTAATTATGATAATATGTTCAGCATATACTATGCAGAATATTGAACACACACACAAACACATGCGTGCGCAACCGTGCGCGCACACACGCACGCACACACACATGCAGGGGCGGCCTTAGGAATCTGGAGGCCCGTTTCAAGACCAAATATGAGGCCCCCATATACCTATGACATAATTATTTTGTTGATACGGCCGTGTATTGATACGAATAGTTTGACTGTTCAATATCACACGCAGCCATTACTCTCGACAATTAGCAACAACACCTTTCCTCATCCTGTCGTCCCTTCACAATGAGTGTCTCCCCTTTACCTCCCAATGCTGCACATTTTACCATGTTATTTACATAAAATAAGTAACTTTACTAACTTAACATTAACATTGTGGGAGAGAGCAAGGCAGTGAGTGAGAGAGAGAGAGAGAGAGAGAGAGAGAGAGAGAGAGAGAGGGCCAAGAGTGGCGGGGGTTGACTGAGGGGACTTCAGTCCACTGTACACTCTTGCTTCGTGTCCCAGGTTGGCTTGGTGTGGAATGTGATAATTTGTCCCCTATATTCAAAGTCTGATTTCCATTGATTGTTGGCTGTGTTTAGCATGTATATGGCTGTGGAGTTTTGGCATGTTTAAACCTCCAGGAAAATCCGTGTTGAGGTTCTTAATCCACTGTTTTCCATTACAATTTACAATTTAGGCATTTAGCAGACGCTCTTAATCCAGAGCGACTTACATTTAAGCAAGAACAAAAGCATGGGAATACATCACATAAAAGCATTTATCATGAAACATGCGTAAACTAAGAAGGTAACAGTGGAATATCTATATGATGAAACTATACATACACTATACATAATAAACTATACATATTCACTACTATGCTATACATATGTACTATGGCGTGCTATGACTATATACAATACAATTATAGTGCTGTCTACATAACATGCTATAAGTCTGTGTCAAATGCTATCTAAGCCAACAGAAATGCTATCTAAGGGGTTAGGGTAAGTGCTATGGGCCATGATGGAGTCTGAAAAGGTGGGTTTTCAGGCTACGGCGGAAGATTGGGAGTGATGCTGCAGTTCTGACTGCAATGGGAAGTGCATTCCACAGTTTTGGAGCCAGAAGGGAGAAGAGTTTGGGACGTGTGGAGCGTTGTCCCGGCGTTTTTAGTGAGGGTACTTCCAGTTTCCCTGCGTTGGCTGATCTGAGTGCGCGGGAGGGTTTGTAGGGTTCAATCATACTTGTAAGATATGGGGGAGCCATACCTTTGGTTGCTTTGAATGCCAGCATCAGAGTTTTGTATTCTGTGCGGGCAGCGACCGGGAGCCAGTGGAGGGAGCGGAGCAGGGGGGAGACATGTGAGAATTTTGGCTGGTTGAAGACCAAGCGAGCTGCTGCATTTTGGATCAGCTGGAGAGGCTTAAGTGCACATGCTGGTAGGCCAGTAAGGAGGGAGTTACAATAGTCGAGTTTTGACAAGACTGTTGTCTGGATTAGGAGCTGGGCTGATTCCTGGGTGAGGAACGGTCTAATTCGTCGTATGTTATAGAGTGTGAACCTACATGATCGAGTGACAGCTGTGATGTGAGCTTTGAACGAGAGCTGACTGTCCAGGACAACACCCAAGATTCCTGGCTGTTGGGACAGACGTTACCAGGGCGTTGTCTACGGAAATAGTTAGCTCCCGCATAGGGCAGGACTTAGCTGGGAAGAAGAGAAGCTCAGTCTTGTCTGGGTTCAGCTTGAGGTGGTTGGAGGACATCCACTGTGATATGTCAGCCAGGCATGCAGTGATGCGCTCTTCCACCTGAGTGGCAGAGGGGGGGAAGGATAGGAACAGTTGTGTGTCATCGGCGTAGCAGTGATAGGATATATTGTGAGCAGAGATGATAGTGCCAAGGGATTTAGTGTACAGTGAGAAAAGGAGGGGACCAAGTACAGATCCCTGTGGGACCCCAGTTTGGAGGGTTCGGGGGGATGATAGCAGACCTTTCCAGGAAACCTGGTAGGTCCGATCGGTGAGGTAGGAGGAGAACCACTTTAGTGCCGTTCCACCGATGCCTAGCTCCGCTAGGGTTTCTAGGAGCAGCTGGTGGTTCACTGTGTCAAATGCTGCTGATAGGTCTAGGAGAATCAGTACTGCAGAGTGGGAAGCAGCTTGGGCAGCATGTAGTGCTTCTGTGACTGCCAGCAGGGCAGTTTCTGTGGAGTGGGCCTTCTTGAATCCGGACTGGTTGGGATCCAGCAGGTTGTTCTGTGAGAGATGGAGAGAGAGCTGGTTGGAGACGACACGTTCAATGGTTTTAGAAATAAATGAAAGGAGTGATACCGGTCTGTAGTTCTTGACATCTGAGGGGTCAAGGGTTGGTTTTTTGAGGAGTGGTGTTACTCTGGCTGACTTGAGGGCAGATGGGACGCAGCCTGAGGTTACTGAGGTGTTGATGATGGAGGTGATGAAGGGGAGCAGATCAGGTGCGATGGTCTGGAAGATTGGAGACGGGACAGGGTCAAGAGGACAAGTGGTAGGTCTAGAGGATGTTACTAGTTGTAGAACCTCGTCTGGGGAAAGAGGAGAGAAGGAGGACATGCATGGTATGTTGGGGTTGGTGTTGGTTGAGTCAGATGCCACTTTATGTGGGAGGGGAGGAAAGGAGCTGCTGATATCATCAACCTTCTTCTCGAAGTAGTTGACAAAAACATCAGCAGGCCATGCTGAGAGGTGGCTCACCATCAGGTGGGATGAGATGTTGATCCATCATTTCTTGATCTTTCTGCTGTTCCTTCGTCTGGAATGTGGTCTCGGTTGTTATTGTTGTTGTCGTCTGTTGTCGTTGGTTGCCATGGCTAACAGTTCCCACCTGATGTCGTGTGGGAGTTCTGATTGGTCCAGAGCGTACTGAATAACTTCTAGCTTGCATAATGTCTTAAGACAAGGACTCAAGTCTAAGATGAACAGCTCATCAGAGATAGTGTAATCTCCTTTCCTTCCTCCAAAGAGGATGATATGATCTCCCACAATGCAACAGCACATACCACGCATTGGACATGGTCCTTTCCCCTTGGGCTCAACCTTCTTCCAGGAGAAGGTCTCTGGACTGAATTTCCACACATCATTGAAGTTCTGGTTACCGTTCCAGCCTCCACATATGTACAGCTCTCCGTTGTAGGTAAATGCTGAATGATACCAGCGTCCTTCTGGTAGAAGTTGAGCAGAAGGTGTGTCCAGCCAGGCGTTTGTCTCTGTGTCAAACACTCTGATGGTGTTGTAGCCCCCCTGGGACCTCCTGCTCCCGAATACAAACATCTTGTTACCAATGATGGTAGCAGAGTGACTGTGTGAAACAGGAGGTGGAGTTCCTCTGGTGTTAATTAAAGTCCAGACCATTGTGCTGGTGTCCAACTTGTACATGTCATTAGTGCTTCCAGTCAGCTTGGTGTATCCTCCATGGATAAACATGACCTTCTCCAACACACAGGCTGAGTGGAAGCACCTCTCCTCTGGAACAGTCCCAGAAACTCTGGGTTGGAACCATCTGTAGGAGTCAACATCAAATGCATAAAGCACATTGCAGTAAGGCTCCCCTCCCCAGATGTAGACTGTATCTTCAACCAACACAGCTGTGTGGTCCCGGCGCATGGATGGAACCTCAAGGTGACCGTCCCCTCTTCCTGTTTCCACTGGAGGTAACTTCTTCCAGCATAAAGACACTGTGTTGAAGACATGGACATCCATCTGTCCCATGTTGTTGAAGGTCCTTCCATAAACGTAGCCTCCAAAGGAATACAGTTTGTTCCTCACTGCTACAGCAGCATGATAGAATCGCTTTGGTCCTCCTGCTTTGGAAACGGTCCAAGACAACATTGCTGTCTGTCTGTCTGTCTGTCTGTCTGTCTGTCTGTCTGTCTGTCTGTCTGTCTGTCTGTCTGTCTGTCTGTCTGTCTGTCTGTCTGTCTGTCTGTCTGTCTGTCTGTATGTCTGTCTGTCTGTCTGTCTGTCTGTCTGTCTGTCTGTCTTCTCTCTCTCGACGTCTACAGTCATTTTCAACACGGCGCATCATCTTATATCTTCTGTTGTGAAATCACACGAGACACAAACTGTTACCATGCACGCCTTAACGACCCCAATTAGTGCAGCTGTTCTTCATCTGCACCCTTTGAACTCTATTGCTATATTTATTACTTCATTGCGGCTACCTTGGGGTCTATGGATCTATGGGTCTTCCACACGTATAGCATAGTATATATTTGAGGCTGTGTGTGTGTGTGTGTGTGTGTGTGTGTGTGTGTGTGTGTGTGTGTGTGTGTGTGTGTGTGTGTGTGTGTGCGTGCGTGCGCACGTGCGCGAATGTGCTAAAGCTGACTGGCTGAGCAATGTGACGTATGGTGATAACAGTGCCGCTCACGTCACGCGGGTGTGATATTTTTCTCCATATCGCTGTGTGAGAGACAGTCCACTGAGCAACTCAAAGTGAGGCTGAATGACAAGCATTTTGCATTCTGGCTCTTTGAGGGGAGCTAGCGCCCCCTATGGCCAGCTTGGTGTGTTTGTGTGTTCTCAGGGGCGGCCTTAGGAACCTGGAGGCCTGTTTCAAGACCAAATATGAGGCCCCCACATACCTATGACATCATTATTTTGTTGAAGCCCCCCTGAGGGTGGAGGCCCGTTTCAATTGAAACTGGTGAAACATATAAGGCCTCCTATGCACACATGCACACACAATGCCAATGTTGCCAATGCAACGAATATGAATAAAGCATATAACCCCAACTCTGGATTCAAAACAAAGAAAGACATGCAAGAGTTAAATTATACAGCGGTGATTTTGAACACACGTCCACTGTCGTCATACACAACACAACACACGCATGTCAAAACCCTCCACATGCCCTGCCGGCCGGCCAGCCAGGCATTAGCTGTGTCATGTGTAGTATATAGTCAGGGGGGTCACACATGATCAGATGACAATGACCAGCACAATGGATTAGCTATGAAAGAGGCGAGCCCGAGGTAGAGATTAAGGGGTGAATTGATGGCAGTTGGCCCGGCTATAGGCTGTCTCGTAGGGGGATTCTTGTGGTCCACGAAATAAAGAGCCGAAATGAACACATAACCGGATACCAAGCAGAGAGAATCCTCTTAAAGATTAACAGCCATAACACGTCACGCCGATGGAAATGTATATATGGACAGCAGAAAATGGAGAGAAGAGTATATTAGCCTAAAGAGTGGACAGTTTCATATACAGTGTCCGATTAGCATTATTTCAAAATGGATATAGGAATTTATGTTGATGATTTGTGGTTGATACGTGAATGATGTCACAACCCTTTCCACAGCCATGGATTCATTCATCATTTTGCAGGGTGTGTGTGCATGTGTGCGTGTACACACGTGTGTGTGTGTGTGTGTGTGTGTGTGTGTGATCATGAGACCCTGCTGAATATATACAGTATGTGATAGCGTATACCGTATGTATGTATGATAGCCGCCAGACCGTACCATTGTCTCCTTCAAGGTGGGGGAGACAAGAGCGAGGACATTGTGATGATACAGTTTGTAATTGTATACCATTGGCCACAGTGAAGGTGGGAAGCAGCGATGTGAGATCGTTATTCCATTAATTCTTCTCCCCACACACATTTCTGTGCCGTCACTGCTGTTGTCCATCCATCCATCTTCAACCGCTTATCCGTAGTCGGGTGGCGGGGGGGCAACAGCTCCACCAGAGTGCTCCAGACTTTCCCTCTCCAGAGCAACATTAGTGACTTCCTCCTGGGGGATGTCCCGAGACGTTCCAAGGCCAGTGAGTCGATGTGTTTCCTCCAACTGCGCCTCGGTCTGCCCCGGGGTCTCCTCCCACAGTGGGACGTGCGTCGAGGACCTCCCTAGGGAGACGCCCGAGAGGCATCCTATAACCAGATGCCCGAACCACTGCTGTTGTAGGTATCCTAAACTGGCTCATTTGCCAGTGAGGAGCCCCCACCAGGAGGATGTATCCTCCTGCCCAACACACAGGTGCTGCCCCAGCCCCTAGATGTTTTTGATTGATTAATTAGATGTATTTATAACAGTTTGCAGAATGGGTATACATTTGACATGAAAGCTAGCACAACTCAATACAAACAGTTACTGTGGACGACACTGCATTACACTTGTTTACAACAGGGTCCACCATTTCCAATTTGTCAGAACATACAAATATACACTTATTAAAAAAAAAACAGGAAATCATGTAAGGAGGTAAAAAAGGGAACGGAAAACATATAGACAGTAAAGGGGACGGGGATTCAGATCATTTTACGGGGGGCAGTTTTGTACTAACAGGAAGCACACACCACCATCAAAAGGTGTAGCAAACATGGTTCTGTCTGTACTGTCTCTGGACTGACCATGTAGATTGTAGAACGTGTGTGATTTGTCCAACACCACACATATGCTTGTTGATTTGTCTTTCACTGCACATGCTCAGTTAGTAAGGTATGAAATAGGTAAACACATGATGCGGTTATTATGCACACAGCACCTAGCTAGGGCTACACGGCAATATACGGCAACCTTCCCCGTGTTTCTTCACTGGTCCGATCCAGAAGAGCGCAGTTTGCCGGCCACTGCTACAGAGCTGACAATGAGGTTATATATCTTCCCTTCTTCTCTGGAGTCCTGCCTCAGGGCGGACCAGAGGTATAGAAAGCTGTCGTTCCCTGATGTCATCGCTATAGGAGTAGGGAGTCTAGGGACACATGCTTCAGTAGGCAGGAACTGGGGGTGTCAATGAAGGACCGGGAAGTCTGGCGTAGCATTGTGGAATCCATGATCTCGACCGCGGTCGAAAAATGATGATGATGATGATGATAGGGCCTCAATGATATGCATAGACATAGTGGGATTCTCACACTAATTACATATACGTATAAGTAGACTTGCCTGTCTGCATTTTACACAGAGAATCAATTCCCAACATATATGGGCAATGGCCCACGTACATGGTGTGCTGTGTGGGGTTATACTGTGTGGGGACAACGCTCCACACGTCCCAAACTGTGGAATACCCACCCTATACCCACTTAGATAGCATGTCATGTAGACAGCAAAATAATTGCATTGTACAGTATGTATAGTCATAGCACTTCATAGTACATATGTATAGTGTCATTATATAGATATGTTCTAGTTACGTTCTTAGCTTACGCATGTTTCATGATAAATGCATTTTATATATGTGATGTATTCCCATGCTTTTTTGTTCTTGCTTAATGTAAATCGCTCTGGATTAATGCCTAAATGCCTAAATTGTAAATTGTAAATTGATATATTGCAAGTGGCCCCACAACTAATTGGCAAAAAAACACTGCGAAGTGTCATGGTATTTTTTAAAAACCTTTTAAATCAGTTTTAACTGTGGCACTGCAAAATATAGGAACTTATTATACTATTTAAATGTATTACTATTTACATGGCAGCCGTATTAAAGGACCACTTCACCACTTTTCAACCCATCTTCATATAATTGGTCCATTGGCACCATTTCTTTCTACTCAGTCTGCTTCTCATAGGAGGGCTGTGGGCAGTTCAAAAGCCCGTCCACCAGTGACATCATCGTTAGGCAGATTTTTTTAAACAATATTTCTTTACGAAATGTTTTAGACTTTTATTATCGTGAGAACGATGGCTTCCATTTTCGCATTGCAACTTTTCAGGACTAGAAAGCCTTCAGTTTCTAATAGCTTGGATTCCCCATCGATGATGTCATTGGTGGACTGGTTTCTGAACTGCCCACAGTCCTCCTATGAGACACAGACTGAGTAGAAAAAAATGGTAGCCATTTTATCATGATTATTAGTGAGGACTAGTATTTGAAGATAGGTTGAAAAGTGGTGAAGTGGTCCTTTAAGTGGTCAGACGGGTGGTGCCACGAACACTTTTGAGATTTGGGCCCTAAAATCCAGAAAAGGTTGGGAACCAAGTGAAGATAAATACTCACAGCAAAGCAACAGAACATGAATGAGGAAACAAGATGCTTACTGGATGGATCAGGGCTAGATTTTGATGAGGAATTGCCACCCCCTACTGGTAAATAACATAAACAGCATGCAAATGTCTGAGGAAAGGAAAGGTACTATGTTTACCCAGGGTAAGCTCAAGAACTTGTTTACAGCCAGGCCCTGCTTATAGAGCATTTCATGGTAGAGGTTCAATGCCTTGTCCAAGGGCACTTCAGCAGTGGTAATTTTAACGTGCTGGTCGGGGGATACAAACTAGCGACCTTCCAATATCAAGACCGCTCCGCAAACCGTTCGGCCACCGCTGCCCTTGTGTGTTTGTGTGTGTGTGTGTGTGTTGGATAGATTATAGTTAGACACCAAAATCAGCTCATTTATGTATAGTTTGTGTTATGGATTTACTGGTATTTTGTTTCCAAATATTATACTTTTACTCCCCTACATTAATTTGAAAACTTTATAGTTACTTTGTAGATTTTAATTATAATATTTTGATTACACAAAACATTCACGTCCAGCCAATCTACGAGCTAACAATGCGTTGCGATGCCTCGGCTGTTTTCAAAACATCGAGGATTTTGTTTTTATTCTGAACTATATTTCTACATTGCAGTATTGATATAGTTCTACTTAAAACATTTGAGTATACTTTTTCCACCACTGTGTGTGTTGGATAGATATTGTAGATAAGATATTGGGCCGGCGGTGGCTCAGGGCTAGAGTGGCTGGAAGGTAACCACAAGGTTCCCAGTTCGAACCCTGTGGGCTCCCCCTGCAGAGTTAGTGTTGAAGTGTCCTTGAGCAAGACACTGAACCCCCTAATTGCTCATATTGTGCTGGTTGGTGCCTTGCATGGTTTCCGCCGCCATATGTGTGTGAATGGTTGAATGTAATGCACAATCTATGTAAAGCGCCTTGGATAAAGGCGCTATAGCCTATATAAATGCACCAAGGCATTTACCATTGTAAGATCCAGCCCGCAAAAGCCCTGCCAATCTGGTCTGGCAAGTGGGAGCCCCGGTTCAATCCCAGCTTCCGTGTAATGCTACACAAGCAACTCTCTGTTTTTTTTGTTTTTTTTTAGGAATTTTGCAATAAATCATTTAACCCTGCTTCTTGAAAAGTTGCAGAGGTAGGCCTATAACTGAAAAAAAAAAATCAGCTCATTGGCACAAGCATTTATTTTTATTGTAAAAAAGGGAACAAAAGAATTACTATGTACAGTACATAAAAAACATGGGCTCAGTCACAAATCTTTTTTGTCGTCCTTTTTTTCTTTCAACAAGTCCAGCTATATACATCTACACATTATCATAACATTCCTGTACAGCATCCGAAAGACAAATAAAAAGACATAACCATAAATCAATGTTGTCATCATCATCATTATCATCACTGTTAATATTGATCCCTAAACCAGTAGGTATCCTCTGTCTGAAAACACAGAAAATGTGTTTTTTGTGTATAGCCTTATTGGTTAACAGCAATTCATGGTTTTTATTTTTTGCTGACTGAAAGTGAAGGGCCAAAAGTGGAAAGTTATTATCACGTGTCTTCCACGTTTATACAAATACTTTCAGTATTCATCTTAACTTATCCGTTTACAGCCGACACCAACCGGTAACTCAAGTTACAATTTGTTTTTCGACGATACACAGCGTATATATATCATTTTCATTGACTCTGCATTAGCTGACCATTCACGTTTTAGATCAGGTGGTGAAGAAAGAAAGAGAATATAAAAAAAGAGGTAGACGGGAGGAAACGAAGAGACAGCGGTCCTCAAAAACCTTTTCATTTCGAGGACCCCCCTCCCCCCCAGCTTGGCATGCATTATTAGACCACGAGGCCTCCATATCACTCGAGTGTCAAACATGTACACTCTCATCTGTAGACTCTCGCAGTTACAGTCAGACCTGTAAGGGTCAATTTGGCGTCGGTCTAACCATCAATAATGTAGCTGGGGGGGACTCCCCTGGAACCCCCCCTCAAGGACCCCGGGGGGGGGGGACCCGGACCCCACTTTTTTGAGAACCACTGCTCTAACATCTTCTAAAACAGGTGTGTGTTCTGGATGCAGGGTCCTCAGCCCTTTCTTCCTGTTTGGCTGAAATGATTGCATATAGATCCGGGAGTGGCATTTCTATCTCTCAGACCCCAATTTGGATTGTAAAATGAATGTTAATGTAACTCTGAGAGTGTGCAAATGGAGTTCCAGGGGGGTCCCCAGCAAAAATGATAATTAGGAACCAAATTGACCCTTTTGGTTCTGTATAACAGAGAGTGTACAAATGGAACCATTTTGTACAACCAACGGTTCCATTTGTACACTTTCAGAGTTACATTAAACCCATTTTGGGGCGGGAACCCCTTTTGGTGTTTTAAGCATACTTTAGTTCTTTAAAAAATAGCAGATCTACAAGCTCATAGCGTGGCGCCGAGTGCCGCGCTATGAACTTGTCGGTCTGCTATTTCTCAATCGTGAAAATGTGATGTGCCTCAAATCTTTGAATATATATTCTTTCAGAGTTTCAGTTTTTAACTCAAATCTTTGCTTCTGGGGGGGGGGGGGGGGGGGGTGTCCCTGGAACAACATATTTTCAGATGGGGGTTGGCGGCATATTACATAATACCTTTTGGGGTCCTTGACATGAAATATTGAGAACCAGAGATAGAAACATGGGTTTTTTCCAGAAAAATAATAATACATTTTAAAAAGACATTTTCAAAATGTCGACGTCAGATCGTTGCAGAAACCTTTCGCCTCGGTGTCATTTCATTTTTCATGTTTTTCTTTTTCTTGGTGTTAAATGAATGCCCAACTTTGTCATACTTGCAGTGTCACGCACAAGTAGCAAAAACAGTGGATCTATAGGAGCCTGCATCAAGGCGCGCTTCGAGCTTGTAGATCGACGAGCTATTTCTTGGAATTTGAATCCTGAAGAGTAAACATTTGGAGGTCTTAAAACCCATTTTGGGCCGGGAACCCCTTTTGTTGTTAGCATTACGTTATGCTTTAGCCAGTGAAAAATTGCAGATCTACAAGCTCATAGCTACTTTTGAAAAGTCGAAGAACGACTGACATAGAAGCATAGCTTTTTTTCAGAAAACTGTCAGGATGTAGAAGACATTTTTTAGAATCTGATCTCAGGTCAGAATGGTTTTAAAACACACGAGGTTTCCACCCAACAGCGACAAAATCCTCCTTGTTCATTTGTTCATTTCACTATATTTTTAACTCTTCCAGCGCCAGCGGTGCCAAATGAACCCATACATCCAGTGGTGGAAAGTAACTACATACTTTTACTTAAGTACTGTACCTAAGTACAATTCTGAGGTATTTGTACTCTACTTGAGTATTTCCAATTTCCAGTACTCGTACCTCCACTCCACTACATCTCGGAGCCACTACAATTATTTGAAAACGTTAGTTACTAGTTGGCGATTTTAACATACATTAACCACTAACCCCATACATTTCAGCCATTTGAAAATAGCCAATCTACAAAGAAATAGCCAATCTACAAGCTTGTACAGCGGCTATTTTCAATAGATTTTCTACACATTTTGAACTTTGAAACGTGAAATGGAACATTCTGCAATATGAATACTTTTAGTACTTTAAGTACATTTTGATGCCGATACTTTTGTACTTTTACAAGTACATTTTCAATTCCGTACTTTTACTTGTAACGAAGTATAGTTCTAAATTGCAGTATTGGTACTTTTACTTAAGTAAAACAATTGAGTACTTTTTCCACCACTGCATACAGCATTGCACTAACACACAATGTCATTGCTAAAATTGAAAAATTATAAATATTGAAAAATAGCATATCTCGTAGCACGCCACTTGGTGGCGCGCTACGAGCTTGTAGGTCTGCTATTTTTGAAAAATCAAAGAACGACTGACATTTTTTAGAATCTGATCTCAGGTCAGAATGGGTTCATCAGACCAGTGTGTTGTCCAGTGGAAACCTTGTATGAATCTGATCTCACGTCTGTTGACACACACGTATCAATGCATTCAACCAAAGGTTTAGCCTTAGCTGTGCCATATTTGGGGAAAAAATGCTTTTTCCTTCAGATACTTCTCAAGTCTACAACATGTTTCAATGGAATTCACTGTATTGAATTGTGTTCGTTGAATAATCTTATTTTTTTTTAACCATGAATTAGTTTGTATTATTTTCTTTCTAAATAAATAGTTCAGTTTGATGTAAACTAATAATTATGATGTACCCATATAGCTTGTAACATGCATTAGTATCAAATGGGGTTTAATGAAGTAATAATTATATTTCTCTTCATCTCTTCAACATCAAAATCATGAACCACAGCTAAGCAATTTATTCTTTTTGTATTTTTATAGTAGTTTTGAAAGAAACTGGCACTGGCAACTGCTGTCAAGTGATTCATGTGATTTAGAAAGACAATAATATAAAGGACCCCGTGAATGTGACATGTGTACAAATGGGAATATTTGGTTCCATTTGTACAATCTCAGAATTAAAGACCTGTAAGGGTCCATTTGGATTCAGAAGTGCCACCGTCTGCTTTTACAGTTTACAGGGTAAAATCCAGAGTGCTAATTTAAAACCCATTTTGGGGCGGGAACCCCCTTTTGGTGTTTTAAGCATTATGTTATACTTTAGCTATTGAAAAATAGCAGATCTACAGGCTCATAGAGCTTGAAGGTCTGCAATTTTTGAAAAATCGCGAAAATGTGGCACAAATTTGGAATAATATATTCTTTCAGAGCGAACATTTTTAACTCAAATCTTTGCTTCTGGGGGGTTCCCTGTAACAACATATTTTCAGATGGGGGTCGGCGGCCAAGTACATATCATTTTTGTGGTCCTTGACATGAAATATTGAGAACCACTGATATAGAAACAAGAGTTTATTCTGAAAATTGTCATCATCTTGAAGTTTTTTTGTTTAGTTTTTTTGACGTCAGGCCTAAATGGTTTAACACAGAGTATAACATTAATGTAGTCCCCTAGCCTTTCTCCCCTCTTTGCTGGAAAAAAAACCCCAAAGAAAA
>NC_139713.1:12661809-12766809 GCF_964188405.1 Protomyctophum parallelum
TGTCTTTAACCAAGTAAAGTCAAGTTTTATGTGATCTTTCTTTGTTTGAGCTTCCTGCACTTGGGTCCTAACACCTGCAAACCGTGACTCTCTTCTCTTACCCTGCAGTTTGGTCTGGGCGTTGGCGGTGTACATCCCGCCGTGGCGAGCGATGGCGCGCGCCGCCTCCAGGTGGTTCATGACCACGTCGACGCCCGCCTCCACGCTGTCCCAGGGGTCCGGGCAGCCGCCGCCGTCGCCCCCCAACGCCACGCCTCCTCGCTCCAGCAGGGAGAGCACGGGGACCACGTGGGGGAAGGACGTGCAGGACGGCACGACGCAGCTCTCTGCAAAGCAACGCACAGTAGAGTCAAAATGATAATATTAAGCCATTCTGACCTGACATGCCACCAAGCGGTGTGAGTTTGACTCGTCAGTTTGTGAGTGGAGCGACCTGGGACTCGCTGTCTCGCTCCGCCCTGATTAGCAGATCTACAAGCTCGTAGCGTGCACATATTGGTCACGCGGACGTCATGATCTCACCCGTGGCGTCGTTCATGTTCTTCATGAAAGGCTTGAGCTTCTTCTCGTAGAGGATGGCGCCCTCCGTGTGCCTCTGACGCAACGTCACCCACGTCTGCTCCAGGCGAGAGATCTGAAAGGGGTGTCGTGAGGGTGGGTTCAGAGGGGAAACTGTTAGATCACAACACTATGGAGCGTCGCAGTCCCTCCCTCTTTCAGAACAACGAGTGGCCCAGGAAATGAATCGCAATGCATTTTTCTTATAGGCATTTCTTAAAGTATTTATTTAAAGACGGTTACGCCGCGGACAAATACTTTAAGAAATGCCTATGAGGAAAATGAACGGCAATTTATTTTCCGGGTCTCTCGAGGGGGCGGGACTGCGACGCTCTATATAGTCAAATGAAAAACAAACAGGAACATCAATCAATTATGTGTGAGCCACATAATATAATGACGCCACACACACATGCGCACACATGCACACGCGTAGAGACATTAATAATGAAACTGATGTAGAAGATTTTTTTTTAGAATCTGATCTCGGGTCAGAATGGGTTATAAGAAGAGACACACATACCTGGGGCATCTCCAGGGCTCTCATCACGGCGGCGAAGCCAAACAGGTTGGCCAGGTTGCTCTTCAGCTCGGCGGCCAGCTGGATGGTCTTGTGGAGCAGCGCGGCTCGCTCCTCCGTGCTGCCCGTGCAGCCCAGCAGGTCCACCGCCATCATGATGGACATGGTGTAGAACCTGGGGGAGAAGAAAAAGGTCTTAGGCCTTGCATTCACACCTAAGACACATGCAGTCCTGTGTCTTCTGCGTGTCATGGCCGCCGCAATGCAGTTCCAATGGGAGTCACATGGTTTCATGACACAACCTTGTTGCATATTAGCTTCGATTCGCCATCGATGGTGTCACTGGTGGACGGGTTTCTGAACTGCGTGTGTGTGTGTGTGCGCGCGTGCGTGCGTGCGCGTGCGCGTCTTACCTCTCCAACAGATCAAGTCTCAGTTGGTGTCCGTGTGGAAGTGTCAGCAACTCAACCCTGAGGACACTCCCATCATCCTTTGCATCTCCGTGGTCACGCCCAGAATCCTCGCCACCTGCCCATTGCATCGACACAGCTAAAAACAGTGTGGTAGCATATACAGCCCAAACCTGTTCATGTCAAGGACCCCCAAATTGGCACTAATTAGCCCGCAGACCCTTCCCCCCCCCCCCCCCCCCCATTTGAAAATATATGCCAAGGACCCCCAAAAGATAAGTTTTTTTCACTGCTTTAACAGTGACTTTCAACCATTTTCATTTCAAGGACCCCCAGTTTGACATGAATTAGGCTATTTAATGGCAGTTTTCTGAAAAAGCTATGTTTCGTTGAGCTTGTAGATCTGCTATTTTTCAATAGCTAAAGCATAACATGATGCTAACACCAAATGGGTTCCCGCCCCCAAAATGGGTTGAATTAACTCTGAGAGTGTACAAATGGAACTGTGAACTGTGAACTGAAATGGAAACCAAATGAAAACTAAGCTGTGATGACTAAAACTAAGACGAAATGTATTGACAAATACAAACTAGACTAAAATGTCAGGGAGGGACTATAGTGGACAAGAGATCCAGTCATTTTACACTTGGTTGCATGCTGAAAACAGCCGATCTACAAGCTCACGTGTGAGCTTGTAGAATCAGTCATTACGACAGCATCAAAGCCCGCCAAAATAGAGGGCATGAGTGTGACATCATCACCAAACCCGGATGTTATGCAGGAATACCCACTGAGTGGCAAAAAACGACTTTCTGGCCTTGACATCCACACAGAAAAGTCCTGTCTGATTGCATTAAACAACGTTAAACAATGTTAAACTCACTTTGCATGTTGCTTTGCCACTCGATGTGCCATTCACTTTAAGCATGCGCATACCCTCTATACATCTTAAGCCCGACACACACCATCTGCGACCGCCGCGCGTACCGCCGCGGCACAGTATTGCCGCGCGCCATAGCCGCACGGCAACACCAACAGGACGCGGCGCGCTACCACGCGGCTGGGGAGTTTTGTTGACTATATTCGATTGCCACGCCCACGGATAGCCGGGTGGAGGCCGCGCGGCAACGCCTGGAAAATACAACAGCGGTGCATCGGCGCGGCAGGCGAGGCGTGACCGCGCGCCAGCGCGCGTCGGACGCAGCCGGTGTGCGATAGGTTCATTGAAAATAATGGAGGCGGCTGTGTCCGCCGCGCGGCGACGCGCGAGGGACGCAGCCGGTGTGTGGTGGGCTTTAGTCGACTAAAACTAGACTAACTAACTAACTAAATGAAAACTATTCCACAGACTATGACTAAAACTAAAATCAAAATTTGCTGCAAAAACAACACCGGGGTGTGTGTGCGTGTGCGTGTGCGTGTGTACCGTGCAGTCCACCATGGTGATGTGTTTGGCCACCGTTCGCGCGTCGACCTCGGCCAGTAACTCTTTGACTCTCTTCAGCACGGACATCTCCAAAGGCTTGTTCTCCGCTGGCATCAAGCTGGACTCGTACCTAAACAGGACAGGATCAATACGTTGGAGCAGTGTTTGATTTCGTCGACTAAAACCAAGACGAAACATGTTCGTCGACTGCCTTTTCCCTGCACTGACGAAAACTAAATGGAAACTACATGAAAACTCAACGGTGACGACTGAAACTAAGACTAAATATACTGGCAATTTCGTCAACAAATATAAACTAGACTAGAATGTCAGGAAGGGGACTAGTGGACAAGAGATCCAGTATGAGTCATTTTACACTTGGTTGCATGCTGAAAATAGCCGATCTACAAGCGTTGTGAGCTTGTAGATCGGCTATTTTCAGCAAGTGTAAAATCAGTCCTTATACGACGGCATCAAGGCCGGCCAAAATACATTTTAGTCAACTAAATCAACTGTAGATTTAGTCGACTAAAATCTGATGATATTTAGTCGACTAAAACTAGACTAACACTAAAACATTCCAGCTTGTGACTAGTAAAATGAAAACTATTCAAGAGACTAAATCTAAAAGCAAAATTTGCTGCCAAAAACAACACTGCGTTAGAATGAGAAACTACCAGACCTGTGAACTACCGGGTCTACATCGAATGTTGTGCAACAGACGCTCCCAGCCTGTGGAACGACGTGGTCGGTTTTGATATCAATAATCTCCGTCTAGGGCATCACACTGTACTAATTAATCCGTCTGGGGCCCTTAAACCATTTAGGCCTGATGTCGAAATTAAAAAAATGCCTTTTTTTTTAATGTATTTTCTTCTAAAAACCTCATGTTTCTATATCAGTGGTGCTCAATATTTCATGTCAAGGACCCCAAAAATGATATGTAATTGGCCTCCGCCCCCCATCTGAAAATATTCCGGGGACCTCCCCCAGAAGCAAAATTTTTAGTTAAAAATGTTCGCTCTGAAAGAATATATATTCAAAGATTTGCACTACATTTCCCCAGATTTTTCAAAAAATAGCAGACCTACAGACCTTTGTTGTGATAATCCTCTCTACTATAGAGTGTGCTGACCATATAAGGAGTTCCTCCCTGTCCCCAGTTAACCCCTGGGGGGGGGGGTCAAAAAACCTTAGGTTTCGTTTTTGGCTCTCTATCCTGATTGGATGAAAGGCTTTGCCACCTAGCCCAAAAACAAAACCTAAGGTTTTTTGAGTGAAATCACTGAATATACCTTTAATCCTCTAAGACCCAGCGTTGCTTTATAGCAACAAGTTATATTTTTATTAATTACTTAATTTTTATTATTTTTTTCTGTTCTTTTTTCACCTAAACGTCATCAGTGATGTTCATTGCAATGCCATTTCAATGCCATTGGTCATGATATTTGCATATAAATACCCCCCACAGAGGCTGAAATTCACACAAATTAAAGGTTTCTGGACTGGACTTTTTTTTAACCTATGACTTTTGAACTTTAACCCTAATAAAAGTAAGTAAAATAATTGTAATATATGTTTTTTTGTGATCATTAGAATGTCTAGAACATGTTTTATTCATTATTGTGAAAGATATCCCCCAAATATAAATTATTAATTTATTATTATATAATTATTATAAATGTTTCATCAAACTTTATTATATATATTTTTTTAACATATTTTTTAGTCTTAGTCCTAGTAGTACAAAGTAGTAGTAAGGTTGAAATAAAAAATTTGCAAGTAGAAATTAATGCAGGTCTTAGAGGGTTAAACCGTTATAAAATGTAGTTTGTGTGTGTGTGTGAGTAGAAATGAATGCGGGTCTTAGAGGGTTAAACCGTTATAAAATGTAGTTTGTGTGTGTGTGTGTGTGAGTAGAAATGAATGCGGGTGTTAGAGGGTTAAACCGTTATAAAATGTAGTTTGTGTGTGTGTGTGAGTAGAAATGAATGCGGGTCTTAGAGGGTTAAACCGTTATAAAATGTAGTTTGTGTGTGTGTGTGAGTAGAAATGAATGCGGGTCTTAGAGGGTTAAACCATTATAAAATGTAGTTTGTGTGTGTGTGTGAGTAGAAATGAATGCGGGTCTTAGAGGGTTAAACCATTATAAAATGTAGTTTGTGTGTGTGTGTGAGTATAAATGAATGCGGGTCTTAGAGGGTTAAACCGTTATAAAATGTAGTTTGTGTGTGCTGCGACAATACCTCGACGGTTTGAACGACGACGCCATCTCCACCTGCGGGGCGCTGAACAGCCCGTCCCCCCCTCCTCCTCCTCCTCCTCCTCCTTGATCCTCCCTCGCTGCTCCGTCCCCCCTCCCCTCCTCCCCCCGCAGTCGCTCCACGTAGCCCTTGGCGGCGGCGGCGGGGGGCTTGGGAGGGGCTCCTGGGGCGGAGCACGGTCTGAGGTCACAGTAGCTCGCCGTCGCCGCCGTCGTCTCGGAGGCGTGCGACTGGTAGCCGACGGCGGCGTGGTGGTGGTGGGCGGGCGAGGAGTGCGCCGACTGAGAGGTGCGCGCGGCGGGGGGGTGGGGGTGCTCCGGAGGGGGGGGGTTGTTGTTTTGGCCCGAGGAGGAGGGGCTGAGCGTCGGGTCGCTGGAGCGCCGCGTCACCGCCGGAGAGGGCGGGACGACGGCCAGCAGCACGCGCCCGCCCGACTGGGTTCTGTGTCTGGTGACTAGAGAGAGAGAGAGAGAGAGAGAGAGAGAGAGAGAGGTGAGGTTAACCCATTTTGGACTGAGGTCGATTCAAAAAACATTTTTCTGAAAAAACCTATGTTTCCATGTCAGTTGGGCCACGGACCTAACCTGACGCTGCCAGATCCAAGAAGCTTGCTACACGAGTTTGTTTCACAGCTTATTGGGATCTGGGATCTCGGGAGCCAATTCGATGACGGGGCTGTTCCTTTTTTTCAAGATACTTGGTAGATGATTGGATGGGACCGTCTGTCTATCACCGTGTGGGCGTGCAAACACAACCAATCATATTGACTTGTCTATATAGCGTCACATCCGGTTTCGCACATATCCCGCCCTTAGCTCGCGCTGATTGGTTCGAACCGGGAGCGGTTCGGTGTTAGCTCAATCCCCTGAGCGATCTCAGATGGATGCTGTGTTGGGGAACATGCCACATGGTTACCCAATACCGCCCCCATCTGGCAGAGTCAGGTTACCAACGGCCCCCCCCCCCCCCCCATCTCAAAATATGTAGTTCCAGCAGGATCCCCCCCCCAGAAGAAAATATTTGAGTTAAAAATGTTCGCTCTGAAAGAATATATATTCAATGATTTGCGCCACATTTGAACGATTTTTTCAAAAATAGCAGACCTGCTATTTTTCAATAGCTAAATTATAACATCATGTTTAAAACACCAAAAGGGGTTCCAGACCCAAAATGGGTTAAGGAATCAAGCCGTTCTAAATTTACTTTCCTCCTCGTTTTGAAAGGAAAATATGAGCTAATCTCAGTAATCTGTCATATCACAATAATCACATCAGAGGATGGATATGTGGGTCGTCTGTCATATCACATCAGAGGATGGATATGTGGGTCGTCTGTCATATCACATCAGAGGATGGATATGTGGGTCGTCTGTCATATCACATCAGAGGATGGATATGTGGGTCGTCTGTCATATCACATCAGAGGATGGATATGTGGGTCGTCTGTCATATCACATCAGAGGCATTGTGTGTGTGCGTGTGTGTGCGCGCGGCTGCGTGTGTGTGCGCGCGGCTGCGCGCGTGCGCAATACTCACTGGCACTGTATGCAGGAGACAGCGAGGTTTCCCCGACGGGCGACAAGGGGCAACGGTATTCCTGGATCTGATCCATGCTCATGGCACAGTTCCTCATGGCGTCTTTGTGATGGTGGATGGTCGACGGGCTGCGAAAACAACACAGCATGTTGTTCAAAACATTCACTATGTGACCGGGCCCAGCCGTGAAGGGGAGTGACGGGAAAAAGGACTTCACAAGGAGCTATGCTGGAGGTTAAGGGTTTTGCGTTCATTTGGTTTCAGATGACAGAAGAAAGCCCAAGCGGCTATACGAATGTAAACGCTAAGCAATTACTTAATAGTGGGAGGCGAAAGGAGTGCATTCCACCCAGACTGGTTTACAATAAAAACCTGGGAAACTGGATTTTTTTATCCCACGATTGTGTAACCCATTTTTCAACCCTGTGTCAATTATCTAATGTGATCCTGGGCTCTACACACCCTCCGCCAACCTGGGGAGAGCAACGGACTTGAACTCATGCTTCCTTCATGCCTGAGTGTCCAAGTTGCTCCTTTACAGCTGACAGGGGGGAGTGTCCCTGGTTGGACGTAGCGCGTGGAAGGAACACGTTATTCCAACCAGTTCCTTTCCCCTCCATCAGGCTGGCCAGGGGGAGGCAGTTTAGAGACCAGGATTACTGCATGTTTTTTGTGGGGGTACCTACTACGCTAGGGGACACGGGGAGAACATGCAAACTCCACACAGAAAGGCCCTTTTGCCAATATCGCCTCGGGTATGGGCACTGATGACGCGGAGGAGGAAACACGCCGCCAGCACCCACAGCGTCCTGAGCGGGGATCGAACCCAGGACCTTCTAGCTGTGAGGCGACAGCACTACCGACTGTGCCACCGTGCCCCTGGAGACTGGATTTGTATCGACACAGGACCTGCTTAATGCTAATATTAATTCAACATTCAAGAGCAGAGAGGGACAGTGGCTAAGGCTGGGCAATATGGAAAATAAATCAAATACGTTCAACCAAATAACTCAATAGCGATTCTGTGGCGACATTATCGTATTTCGACAATATCACTCATAATCGACTCATAGTAGAGTCATTCAAATCAGGAAAATACAACACTAATTCCGCCACATATATCACAATAACCAACAAATCAGGTGATATCTATATCGTCTCATGATCATGATAACGATATCTTAGCGACATTTTGCCCAGCCGTAACAGCGTGCGATAGGTGAATACTAATGGTGTGGGTGTGTTGTGAAGAGAAGACAGGATTCAGGTGAGTCAAACAGTGAGTCAAACAGTGTCTGTGTGAAGGAACTGGGTTAGTGCTCGGAGGGGAAAAAAACAACATTAGTGGCACACACACACACACACACACACACACACACACACACACACACACACACACACACACACACACTCACCAGTGTTGTTTTCGTCGACAGAAAATATGACAAAAAGTTTTTTTCACTGACTAAACTAAATGGAAACCAAATGAAAACTAAGCTATGATGACTAAAACTATATATATAGTATAATTATAGTATAAGTATAAATATACTGACAATTTCGTGTGACGCGTTGTGAGCTTCAGCAAGTATAAAATCAGCCATTACGACGGCATCAAGGCCCGCCAAAATAAATTTTAGTCGACTAAATCAACAGTAGAATTAGTCGACTAAAATCGTACGATATTTAGTCGACTAAAACTAGACTAACACTAAAACATTCCAGGTGACTAAAATGTGACTAAAACAGAAATTTGCTGCCAAAAACAACACACACACACACACGCACAAACACACGCACACACACACGCACACACACAACCTGCAATTGGGTACTGGTTCCGGTTCCGGCGGTGGGACCACAGTTGGTGTTTGGGTCGGACTGTCGGGGCTGTCCGGGTCGCTGATTGTATAACGTATAACGACAAATGAACAACAATGAAGGAAAACAGCAACGGACGGACGTAAGAACTGACATCAGCACAGCGAACGTGATGATGTTGAGGCACTGGACACTGTTCTCCACCGTCGTCCTCTTTATCCCATTCTGACCCGAGATCAGATTCTAAAAAATGTCTTCTACATCCTGACAGTTTTCTGAAAAAGCCATGTTTCGATATGTCAGCGTTTCTTTGATTTTTCAAAAATAGCAGACCTACAAGCTCGTAGCGCGCCACCGAGTGGCGCGCTACGAGCTTGTAGATCTGCTATTTTTCGATAGCTAAAGCATAACATGATGCTGACACCAAAAGGGGTTTATTTCTGTACATCTCTACCTCGCACGCAAGCAGTGGTTGGGAAAAAGTACTCAATTGTTTTACTTAAGTAAAAGTAACAATACTGCAATTTAGAACTACTTTTGCTACAAGTAAAAGTACGGAATTGAAAATGAACTTGAGTAAAAGTACAAAAGAGGGTTAAGACTTAACCCATTCTGACCTGAGATCAGATTCTAAAAAAAGCTATGTTTCTACGTCAGTGGTTCTTCGATTTTTCAAAAAGGATAGCAGACCTACAAGCTCGTAGCGCGCCACTATAAGCTTGTATATCTGCTATTTTTCAATAGCTATAAAGCATAGCATAATGCTAACACCAAAAGGGGTTATAATCCCGCGCCCAAAATGGGTTTTAATCTTCTCACCTGTGAGGTATCATCTTCTCGGCGGTCAGTCCGTCGGTCATGGTGACGCTTCTCCTCTTGATGTACGCCCCCCGCTGGCCGGACGGCGAATAGGCCTGGTGGGACCCCGGCTTGCCGTTGTTGCCGTTGGCGGCCAGCCCCAGGGCGAAGGTGGCCTCCAGGTAGCGCAGCGGCAGCGTCCGGCAGATGGGACAGTAGACGTGGGCGCCGCTAGGCGCCGAGACGGGCCGCCGCTGGCCCACGTAGAAGCGCACCAGCTCCTGGACCGAGTCGAAGGTGTCCGACTCCAGCACGTACTGCACCTGTTAGAATGTGTTTATGAAAGAAAAAGTGAATCACTATTATTATCAGTAACATCGTCATCATCGTAACAATTATCATTATCACTGAGTTGTAGAAGTATAGTGCTTTTTGACCAGCTTTTTTGATCAGATTCTTTGATTTTTTTGATTTTTTTCTTTCAACATGATTTTGTTTAATCCTTTCATTGGAAATGCAGCAATGTTGAAAACGGATTTATTTATTTATTTATTTGTTCTTTAGACGAGATTACTGAAATCTCAAAAAGGTGGGCATAATAAGCTTCGGCTTCAGCCCTTTCCTTTTCGGTCAACTGTATCATGATAACCCCTTTTCCTTGTATGTAATAATGTTGGATAAACCATGACCGAGACAAATAAACTATCTAGCTATCTAAGGAGGAGGAGAGAGAGAGACGACGATAATGCAATGACACACCGAATATTCGGCCGTAGAAAATATTCGGCCGCAGAAAATGGCTAAAAAGGCATTTTCGGCAACCCATTTTGTCCTGGGAACGATTCTGCAAATGTCTTCTAAATCCTGACTGTTTTCTTGAAAAAGCTATGTTTTTCTATGTCAGTCGTTCTCAAACGCTTTCATGTCACTTTTCACGATTTTTGAAAAATAGCAGATCTACAAGCTCATAGCGCCACTCGGTGGCGCGCTACGAGCTTGTAGATCTGCTATTTTTCAATAGCTAAAGCATAACACAATGCTAACACCAAAAGGGGTTCCCGCCCAAAATGGGTTAAGTTAAGTTTAGCTATAACCATTTCTTTTGCCATAAATCCGGTAGCTTTTAGGTATACGGCCATGACACCAATGGTAGGAAAAAAAGATATATGATACTAATCGTATTCGGATATTCGGTATTCGGTTTTCGGCCAACTGTTTCCTATATTCGGTTTTCAGTTTAGGCCAAGAATTTCTCTTTCGGTGCATCCCTAGATGCAAGTGTTGTTTTTTTTGGCCGTCAATTTTCTGTTTTTGTTTTTAGTCATTAGTCTTTTTGAATAGTTTTCGTTTGGTTTGAGGGACATTTTTTGTCACCTGGAATGTTTTGGTGTTGGTCGAGTTTGAGTCGACTGAATGTCGTGAAATTTTAGTCGACTGATTCTGCAGTTGATTTAGTCGAACAAAATGGGTTTTGGCGGGCCTTGATGCCGTCGTACTGAATGATTTTACACAAGCAACCAAGTGTAAAATGACTTGTACTGGATCGCTTGTCCACTAGTCCCTTCCTAACATTTTAGTCTAGTTTTGATTTGTTGACGAAATCGTCAATATATGTAGTCTTAGTCATTAGATTTGACCAGGACTTTGACCATACCTTGGTGTCATTAGATTTGACCAGGACTTTGACCATACCTTGGTGTCATTAGATTTGACCAGGACTTTGACCATACCTTGGTGTCATTAGATTTGACCAGGACTTTGACCATACCTTGGTGTCATTAGATTTGACCAGGGCTTTGACCATACCTTGGTGTCATTAGATTTGACCAGGACTTTGACCATACCTTGGTGTCATTAGATTTGACCAGGACTTTGACCATACCTTGGTGTCATTAGATTTGACCAGGACTTTGACCATACCATGGTGTCATTAGATTTGACCAGGACTTTGACCATACCATGGTGTCATTAGATTTGACCAGGACTTTGACCATACCATGGTGTCATTAGATTTGACCAGGACTTTGACCATACCATGGTGTCATTAGATTTGACCAGGACTTTGACCATACCTTGGTGTCATTAGATTTTACCAGGGCTTTGACCATACCTTGGTGTCATTAGATTTGACCAGGACTTTGACCATACCTTGGTGTCATTAGATTTGACCAGGACTTTGACCATACCTTGGTGTCATTAGATTTGACCAGGACTTTGACCATACCTTGGTGTCATTAGATTTGACCAGGACTTTGACCATACCTTGGTGTCATTAGATTTGACCAGGGCTTTGACCATACCTTGGTGTCAATAGATTTGACCAGGACTTTGACCATACCTTGGTGTCATTAGATTTGACCAGGACTTTGACCATACCTTGGTGTCATTAGATTTGACCAGGGCTTTGACCATACCTTGGTGTCATTAGATTTGACCAGGACTTTGACCATACCTTGGTGTCATTAGATTTGACCAGGACTTTGACCATACCTTGGTGTCATTAGATTTGACCAGGCCTTTGACCATACCTTGGTGTCATTAGATTTGACCAGGGCTTTGACCATACCTTGGTGTCATTAGATTTGACCAGGACTTTGACCATACCTTGGTGTCATTAGATTTGACCAGGACTTTGACCATACCTTGGTGTCATTAGATTTGACCAGGACTTTGACCATACCTTGGTGTCATTAGATTTGACCAGGGCTTTGACCATACCTTGGTGTCATTAGATTTGACCAGGACTTTGACCATACCTTGGTGTCATTAGATTTGACCAGGACTTTGACCATACCTTGGTGTCATTAGATTTGACCAGGGCTTTGACCATACCTTGGTGTCATTAGATTTGACCAGGACTTTGACCATACCTTGGTGTCATTAGATTTGGCCAGGACTTTGACCATACCATGGTGTCATTAGATTTGACCAGGACTTTGACCATACCTTGGTGTCATTAGATTTGACCAGGACTTTGACCATACCTTGGTGTCATTAGATTTGACCAGGACCTTGACCATACCTTGGTGTCATTAGATTTGACCAGGACTTTGACCATACCTTGGTGTCATTAGATTTGACCAGGACTTTGACCATACCATGGTGTCATTAGATTTGACCAGGACTTTGACCATACCTTGGTGTCATTAGATTTGACCAGGACTTTGACCATACCTTGGTGTCATTAGATTTGACCAGGACTTTGACCATACCATGGTGTCATTAGATTTGACCAGGACTTTGACCATACCATGGTGTCATTAGATTTGACCAGGACTTTGACCATACCTTGGTGTCATTAGATTTGACCAGGACTTTGACCATACCTTGGTGTCATTAGATTTGACCAGGACTTTGACCATACCTTGGTGTCATTAGATTTGACCAGGACTTTGACCATACCTTGGTGTCATTAGATTTGACCAGGGCTTTGACCATACCTTGGTGTCATTAGATTTGACCAGGGCTTTGACCATACCTTGGTGTCATTAGATTTGACCAGGACTTTGCTGATCTTGAAGTGCAACACCTCGTGGTCCCAGCGACAGGTCAGAACGTAGTCCCCGACACTGGTCAGAGAATCGCGCACCAGGAAATCTCCGTTGCGCACCACTAGCGTCTCTGACACCTGGAAAAGACAAGAGACACCGTGAGCATATTTGGTCTCTTTTTGTCTCTTTTTACCCAACAAAAGTAACAAAAGTAAAAGTACACAATTTAGAACTATACTTCGTTACAAGTAAAAGTACGGAATTGAAAATGTACTCGAGTAAAAGTACAAACGTATCGGCATCAAAATGTACTTAAAGTACTAAAAGTAAAAGAGATACATATTGCAGAATGTGCCATTTCTCAAGTTCAAAATGTGTACAAAATCTAAAATAGCCGATCTAAAAGCTCAGCGACGCATTGTGAGCTTGTAGATCTGCTATTTTCAAATTGGTTAATGCATGTTTTCTAATCAAAATTAAAATCGCCAAAGTAACTTGTAACTAAGGTTTTCAAATAATTGTAATGAAGTAAAAGTACACATTTCGGCTCTGAGATGTAGTGGAAGTAAAAGTACTGGAAATTGGTAAAGTACAAATACCTCAAAATTGTACTTAAGTACATTACTTAAGTAAAAGTACTTTCCACCACTGGAAATAGGGCAGGTGAAAAAAAGAAAGAACCCGTGACCACTTGAAAACCCCAAGCATCCCTTTTCCTCCGGGTGGGATCATTGGCCAAAAAACAGACGATCTATAAGGTCACAAAGTGGCGCAACGCAATGCGTTGTGAGCTTGTAGATCTTCTTTTTTTTCTCCAGCAAAGAGATTTGGTGTAGACTACAGGGAGGAAAAGAGCGGACCAAGGACCAAGTTAACCAGTGTTGTTTTCGTCGACTAAAACCAAGACGAAAAATGTCCGTCGACTACCTTTTTCCACCGACGAAAACTAAATGGAAACAAAACGAAAATGCTATGCTATGATGACTAAAACTGAGACTAAATATATTGACAATTTCGTCAACAAATTACACTTGGTTGCATGCTGAAAATAGCAGATCTACGAGCTTGCAGATCGGCTATTTTCAGCAAGTGTAAAATCAGTCATTACGACGGCATCAAGGCCCACCAAAATACATTTTAGTCGACCAAAATAGCCGTAGATTTGGTGACTAAAATGTGACCTAGAATGGAACTAAAGGAAAACTATTCAAAAGTCTATGACTAAAACTAAATATATATACTTGGCTATGTTCAGAATGTAAAGACTGCCAATTTGTTCACAGCAAATATTAGTCATCCAATGAGCTATCTTTGGGCCAGAACAAAAACACAAAAAATGTAAGAGGGCTAGAAGCCTGCAGAAGTTGTGCTCTCAAAGACAGCATCCTTTAGGGAATTTTAAAATATTAATGGGTTGAAAAGCCTAGAGTCAAAGACCAAGTATAGTGTGTAGTCCCTGTCAGCACCGTGTTGTTATAAAGGCATATCACCAGTAGGTGTCAGTGTTTGCACACATTAGTGGTCATGACATTAAAACAGAGGCTCTATCCTATTCTTATTGCAACCTAAATGTATCGTAAATGGTAAATGGTAAATGGTGCATTTATATAGCGCCTTTATCCAAGGCGCTTTACAGAGATTGTGCATTACATTCACCCATTCACACACACATTCATACACCGATGGCAGCGGAAACCATGCAAGGCACCAACTAGCACATCGGGAGCAATTAGGGGTTCAGTGTCTTGCTCAAGGACACTTCGACAGTAACTCTGGGGGAGCCCGGGTTCGAACTGGCAACCTTACGGTTACCATCCAGGCACTCTACCCCTGAGCCACCGCCGCCCGCCTTGTGTTGATTGGAATCATAGGACTTTATACTGCTACACACTAACCAGAAGCACTCTGTCAGACTGTCACACATTTAAAAAAAGGAAGTCACAGACAGTGACAAATGAAATGCCTTGTTTCAGCATTCGACTGGAGTATGAAGTAAATGAGTGTAAAATGAAATAGAGAAAGAAGGAAAGAAAGAAAGAAAGAAAGACAGACAAATAAAATGGCATTTAACTGGAGAGTTTGAAAGAGAGAAAGAAAGAAAGAAAGAAAGAAAGAAAGAAAGAAAGAAAGAAAGAAAGAAAGAAAGAAAGAAAGAAAGAGAAAGAAAGAGAAAGAAAGAAAGAAAGAATGTACGTGGGGGGACAGAGCTTTCGCCTTTGCTGCCCCAACCCTGTGGAATGCCCTCCCTAAGGCACCTTTTCACTGTCTTTTAATGTTCTTTAGCTTTTAGTGTTATTTTTCCTTTTTCTATTAAAGTTGTTTTTAATTTGTTGTTACCTCTGTAAAGCCCCCCCATGTAAAGCGTCTTTGGGTACTCAGAAAAAGTGCTATATAAGTTTGAGATATTATTATTATTATTATTAGAAAGAAAGAAAGGAGAAAGAAAGAAAGAACGAAAGAAGAGTATTCAGACACTTCAAAGAGGGTGTGTGTGTGATCCAGTCACCATAGGGTGTGTGTGTGTGTGTGTGTGTGTGTGGGATCCAGTCACCATAGAGGGTGTGTGTGTGTGTGTGTGGGATCCAGTCACCATAGAGGGTGTGTGTGTGTGTGTGTGGGATCCAGTCACCATAGAGGGTGTGTGTGTGTGTGTGTGTGTGTGTGTGTGTGTGTGTGTTTTGGATCCAGTCACCATAGAGGGTGTGTGTGGGATCCAGTCACCATAGAGGGTGTGTGTGTGTGTGTGTGTGTGTGGGATCCAGTCACCATAGAGGGTGTGTGTGTGTGTGTGTGTGTGTGTGTGTGTGTGTGTGTGTGTGTGTGTGTGTGTGTGTGTGTGTGGGATCCATAGCAACTAAGTATTATTTTGGCAGCCATGGGGCTTAGGGATATCCCCCAAGTTTACGCTGGGGCAAATTCACGAATAAATGAATACATTATGCAAATTTGAATGTGGGATAACACACAGATGGGTTCTTCTGATAGAGCAAGAGAGTAAAGAAGGAGATGAAGCATTAAAGTGGTAAGCTAATTTATATTCTGTTTGCGACTGTGTATAGTTTGCCAAAAGTTGTTTTTTCTAGTACGATAAAGCATACATTGGGCTTAAGTGGAGTTATCTTCAATGTGGGTATAGGTGGGGTGGTTTCATGTATCAGCGTGTACATATATGGTGTCTATAGTCTCCAGCTGAGAACCCCTCCCCCACAAAGAAAATGAGGATTAATCGTGTCTCCTGTAGTTCTTGTTTGCACATTATACGGTACTTGGAATTGTTCCTGCTGTGCATTGTTCCCATACTAACTATTAGGAGCAATGGATGCCATTCATATGGCAGCCTGAGAGCACTTATGGGTAAAGGTTAAGAGTCTTGCTCACTGCTCAGTCCTCCGTGTCATCAGTGCCCGTGCATGCCCGAGGCGGGGTTGGCGAAAGGGCCTTTCTGTGTTGGCGTTTGCATGTTCTCCCCGTGTCCCCTATAGGGTAGGTACCCTCACATGTTCTGCCCGTGTCCCCTATAGGGTAGGTACCCTCACATGTTTTCCCCGTGTCCCCTATAGGGTAGGTACCCTCACATGTTCTCCCCGTGTCCCCTATAGGGTAGGTACCCTCACATGTTCTCCCCGTGTCCCCTATAGGGTAGGTATACCCTCACATGTTCTCCCCGTGTCCCCTAAGGTAGGTACCCTCACATGTTCTCCCCGTGTCCCCTAGGGTACGTACCCTCACATGTTCTCCCCGTGTCCCCTATAGGGTAGGTATACCCTCACATGTTCTCCCTGTGTCCCCTAGGGTAGGTACCCTCACATGTTCTCCCCGTGTCCCCTAGGGTACGTACCCTCACATGTTCTGTCAGATAAAAATGAAGAGGCTAGAACTTCAAACTACAAACTGTGTAGTATGTGTAGTGTGCAATGCATTTTGAGCTTGTAGATCTGCTTTTTTGCTATTTTTTTAATTGGAATCCTGCATTATTTTTCACCTATTTTTGAATTGGAATCCAGAAAAGTAATCTTTTTTAAATTTAATTTCAAATACATTAACTTTATGATTATGAACTGAAATGCAAATATTGGACATAAAAAAGACTAGTACTAGTGATTAAGCTATGAACACATTAGACTGAAGTAATTAAAGCGGGTCATGTTCGCATATTTGGAATTGCAATTGGAACAGCTGAAATCAATAACATATCAGTATTCTGATATTAACCTGCAGACCATTGATTGATTGATTGATTTAAATATTTTTTAAGTTTGCAGAATTACAGTAGCCTACATTTCAAGCACAAACTCAATACAAAGACTGCTAACTGTGAGTGGACGACCCAATTAAGCATTATTGATTGATTGATTGAAATATTTATTAACAGTTTGTAGAATTTACAGTACATTTTAAGCACAAACTCAATACAAAGACTGTTAACTGTGAGTGGACGACCCAATTAAGCATTACACTTGTTTACAACAGGGTCCACATTGTTCAATTCATCAAAACATTTAGAGACATACAAATAGACACTTCTATGTAGCTAAAGAACAGAACAGGAATTCATCATATAGGAAGCAAAAAGGGAAAAGATACATATACAGTGAGGGGAAATGGGGTGGGGGGGGGGGGGGGGATTCAGATTTTACAGAGGCCAGTTTCGAATTGCAGCCGTCCGTAGGTGCCCTTTGAGAGCGGTTTTGAAGGAGTCAAGGGATTCACATGTCTTAATGACTGTTGGTAGGGCGTTCCACATTTTGGTGGCATAGGAGCGAAAAGAATTTAGTCCCTTGTTTGTGCCGAATCTGGGTTGTACATGGTTTGTTGTACTCCCTCTGGTGTTGTGGGTGTGGACTTCGTGTACATTAAGGAAGTATTTAGACAGGTACATGGGTATCTTGGTGGTGTATCGAATCTTGTGGACCAGTACCCATTGCAAGATGCTGTACTCTGTCGTCGACCCTAAGCCATCCCAGCCTGTCAAAGTGGGCAGGGGTGAGGTTGGTTCGGGGGGTGAGGCCAAGTAGGAGCCTGACCAGTTTGTTTTGGGAGGTCTGGAGCCTTGTTTTAAGGGCCTTTGAGGTGCTGTGGTACCAAGAGGTGGATGCACTTACACTTTACACTTGTTTACAACAGGGTCCACCTTGTTCAATTCATCAAAAAATAAAATAATACATTCTTCAGCGTGTCCACAATAGTCCACAGCCCACTTTGCCACTCTCTCTGATCCACTGCATCAATAGCACCCCCCCCCAATGGCAGACAATCATGTCGGACACATACATTCAGTTGATCCGAATTAACATGTGTTAAATCCCTGTGCCTCAGGAATGTCGTACTTCCTGTTCTTTCCAGATGGGATATGGCCACAACGCATGTTAGATGTTCCTTGCATGCCTGTACAATACCTTTTGTTTGTTTGTAGCATGTTTGAAGCATGTTAGCGTGTTTTGAGTTATTATAACCAGTGCTGCTAGTGAATATCACTGCCAAATATAACTAGAAAACCTATTCAGCACAAAAGGTCGTTTTATATTTTATTATTGACATTACATTTTTTTGAGTTGAGGGGTTGAGGGGTCAAGTACCCCCTTTGACCCCTCGTGGCGCCGGGCCTGCTACATAGTACATATTAACATTACACTAAAAAATAACAAAACAGTGTCATATTTTCCGGTATTGTTTTTATAATCACCATAATTTTATAATAATTGTATAATCATTTTGCATTGTTCCTGTCAGGTCAGTGGGTGTTCAAGGTGAAGTGGTAAACATGTATCAAAGTGGCCCAGAGCGTCTGCCAAAAGACTAAAATATTCTTAAATGATAACAAAACTATTCCCATTTAGGACAGCAGATAAGATATTTTGCTCTATTGTTCTATATAAGTAAGTAATAAGTAAGTTATATTCGCAACACACAAATCTACTATGTCATGTCCAATATAAACACTGAGAACATGCATTGAACACATCCATTTTGGATATATACCAAATTGGATATACCAAGATTGTCCTCAAATAAACAAAGACAAAACTAAAGTACCTGTTTTGAAGTCAAGGACAATGGATTAAAAGTCAGCGCTTATAGCTTCAAACCTTGTTGTAGTCATGGCCTCAGAACTTTAACCAGCCACATTAGCACCGTCAAAGTCAGATTATATGATTTATATCCAACCGGAATCTAAAAAAAATGTCCAATAGTAGTCTTGACTACTGTACCAGTGTTTTACAGATGTCCCTAAAAATATATCAGGTGATAGCAGCTCATTCAGAACGCTGCTACTCAAGTCTTGAGTAATACAAAGAACGTTGAGCATATCAGGTCTTAAACCTTAACACTGGTTTCATGTCTGTCAAATAATATATTTTCAAAATACTACCGCTGGTCTATAAAGCAGGGGAATTGCGTAGGTTCATACCTCTAAGGTCACCTGGTTTATGACCCTATAATTAAAAAAATAGTATTCAGTTTAATGTGTAACATATCTGGAACAAACTCAGTTATTTTAAATCACAGCTTTGTTTGCCGCTGCCTTTCATTGAGATCGTGTCATTATTATTCTACACGGACATTTAATTTAATTTATTTAAATTATTTCATTCATTTCCGTTTATTGTTTTTGTTATTTTTGTGTCCTGAATATGTTTTCAATTAAGGCAACATACGGGGTAGAATAGGAAAGTTATATAATGCAGCTTTAACCTTCTTTTTTATTTGTTTTACTGAATCTGATATAATGTTTCATTTGCTTAATGTTTGATATAAAACTCATTGAATTGCCTTGTTGTTGGGAGCAGTGATTGGCCAGTTTTGTGTCCCGCCCCCTCACTCTGATTGGACCATCAGGGCCCTCTGTTAGTATTCAACAAGAGTTTGTTCTGCTTGGAGTAATGGAGTCACTTTAATCTCTGCTAGTTGTTAAGAGCTGAACTTATCCTTTCTACACTAGCTGAAGCATTTACTTTTGGTTCTACTTTAAACTTTAGTACTTTAGATTTCCACTCTTTAAAAATAGATCTAGTATCAGTTTGTTTGGGCAGGTTTTGAGTTATGGCTTTACTACAAACATTGAAGTCCCTGGTCAACCAGAGACTATCTGCTGCTGCTGAAGACATATTTGGGATCGTTGGAAGAATTCTAACAGAGTACGAGGATGAAGCTTTCCACATCAAGCAAGAAACTGACCGCCAACGCAGACTACTGGATATGGTTTTACAACCAATCGTCAAACTACACAGAGCAGGTTGGTAAAACATTTACTGAGAGGGAGGGAGAGAGACTGAGAGGGAGGGAGAGAGAGAGAGAGAGAGAGAGAGAGAGAGAGAGAGAGAGAGAGAGAGAGAGAGAGAGAGAGAGAGAGAGAGAGAGAGAGAGAGAGAGAGAGATAGAGAGATAGATTGTGTTTTCACCATTATCTCTTACATGGCAATGGTGACTATTTGGAATGGAAGAGGAACTGGTGGATACTTTGCATTGATAATAGTCAATAGTATTCTAGATGTGGTTCCATTCAAGTTAGGGTGACATTAACAGAATCAAGTAGTAAGGAATACTTTATTTAAATGTTGATCATGAATAATCATAGACTGTTTAAACTAAGCTAACTCATTAAACGTGTTGCACTCTAAAACAACAGAGGATATAGCTGATAGCAATAGGGTTGTATGGCAAAGGAGAAACAAGGAGATGCTTGTTTTAGAAACGAAGCAATGTTGGAAGTAGGGCAGGTATGGAACAACAAGAGCATTACATGTTCAAACATGTAATGCTGTGTTTCTCCTCTGTATCTTCTGTCTAGACTCTATGCACCTCCTTGTGTGTAAAGAGGAGGTATTCCCTGAGCAGCAGCAGGAGAGAACCTCCAGTCTGGTCCAGGAGGAACCAGCGTCTCCACAGATTAAAGAAGAACAGGAGGAGATGACCTCCAGTCTTATCAAAGAGGAACCAGAGTATCCACAGATTAAAGGGGAACACGATGAGCTACTTCACAGATTAGAGGAGGATGGTGGATCAACAGAGACATTACTATTAGTGAAACATGAAGATGGTGAAAACATGCTAACAGAACCTGTAGCCAGCACCTCATCTAAAGACATGGAAACACAATCTGATGTAGAGGACTGTGGACCATCACAACCAACTAGTGACGATCAGCTCCTCTCTTCACACTGTTCTGAATCTGACATCACTGAAGACAGCGATGAGTGGGATGAGACCACGGATGACCGGTCAGGTACAAACACACTGACATCACACAATGCACAACACATGGGAGGAAATAGTTTGTCTTTGAGCAACATGCTGCTCCATGACCGTGAACCACCGAAACAAAGTCACTCCACGAGGAGTCACACGGGTAAGAAATGTTTTAGTTGTGCCGATTGTGGCAAAATGTTTAATCACAAGGGAACTCTGACGACGCACACGAGGATTCATTCAGGGGAAAAGCCATTTGTTTGTACAGTGTGTGACAAAGGCTTTCATCATAGGGGTAGTCTAAATGTACACATGCTGACTCACACAGGGGAAAAACCCTTTACATGTGCAGTTTGTGGCACATGCTTTAGTCTAAAGTCTGGTCTAAAATTACACATGGTGACTCACACAGGGGAAAGGCCCTTTACATGTACAGTTTGTGGCAAGGGCTTTAGTCAAAAGGGTACACTAAAATGTCACATGATGATTCACACAGGGGAAAAGCCATTTACATGTACAGTTTGTGGCACATGCTTTAGTCTAAAGTCTAGTCTAAAATTTCACATGGCGACTCACACAGGGGAAAGGCCCTTAACATGTACAGTTTGTGGCAAGGGCTTTTCTCGAACGACTGATCTAAAAAGACACACGAGGACTCACACGGGGGAAAGGCCCTTTACGTGTACAGTTTGTGAAAAGGGCTTTAGTGTGAAATGGAATCTACAATCGCACATGAAGACGTGTCTTCAAGAGGGAAAAAGCGGTTAACTGATAAGGGCCCTTTTCTTCAGAAAATGCATTATGTTGACAATGTCAATTATCAGCGGTTTAGTCCAGCTAGATACATTAAACATGGTGTACTATACTTTATTTTATTATTTTTGTATAATGACCTGCATGCATCACATGTGTTTCAAAGTATGGACATCTACTGTGAACAATATAGGGACAAGAACTGCTTCATTTTACACCCTTCATAACAAAATATTACTATAACACATTTTGGACTGGGACAGATTTAAAAAAAAGCGCCTTCTAAATCCTGTTTCTGGAGAAAACAAAAGTATTTATAAAGCAGCATCAAATATTTTACATTTTTGAATACTGTACATACTGTACAGATAACCCCAAGAGTGGTTCCCGTCCAGAATGGGACAAGGAACACGATAGGAGTATTAATTGTGCAGTCTACACATACTTTACTTTACTTGCTGCATTGAACATGACAAGAGCCAGGCTTAATGTTACAGTGTGCATACTATCCAAAACACGTATTTACACCAGTGTTTCCCAACCTGTGTGCCGCCTGATTTGACCAAAAGTAACACTAACCCTCCCCCGAAAGCAATTGACGGAACAATGGACTCTAACGACCATCGGCCATAGGAATGTTAATGCTAATGTTTTTGTGTACATGGGGGCCATCATCACCTGTACTCGCCTGGAAACTTTACAAGACTAGCTTGGCACTCACATTGTACAGCTACTACAAGATGGAACCAGCAGGCAAAAAAAGATGCATCCAGAAGACGCTACAACTTCTTTGTGAGTTTGAAAGAAAAAAAAAAGGCTCTTGATACGCAGTACCACAAAGATTTTTTACGATTCATTTTTTAAGACCATTGTATTGTGGCAAATATTTTTGTTCTTGTTTTTTATACAAATCCTTTATTTATTTATTTAGAAGTATTACTTTGCATTGACAAATTGAACACGTGTGTGCTATATTTTGTAAATGAGTTTTCAAAAATAAATTGATGAAACTGAGGCACTGTCTCTGTCCTTTTGTTTCTATTTAAAGTTATTTGATGAGTGCTGTCATGTGTGTTTTTAAAAGTATATTGGGTTCAAATAAGTTTTACTCTGTCAAAAGTATAATGTGTTTGGTATCAAAGACGTTTTAATATATATATATATATATATATATATATATATATATATATATATATATATACGAATAACGTTTACTTTCCAGGCGCTACGTCCAACCGTGGAACCCCCCCCCCCCCTGTCAGGTGTAAAGGAGCGACACGGGGGGTGAAAAATGGGTTACAAAATTGTGGGATAATTAAAAAAAAGAGTCTTGCTCAGGGACCCTCTTTGACACATACATGAGCCGAGGGTTGAACTGGCAACCTTCATATCCCCCAGAAGGCCTCTCTCTACCCAGTACCTGCACTCAGCTATGGCTGCCATGCCATTGGCTGGAATTAAGCAGCTGTCTGTTTTGGCAGTTACACTTCTTCCAAATGCCAAGACAACTTCCACTGAGCTATATTTGCAGATGCGTATGTGTTGAGGCAGAAAAGCATTACGATATTATGTAACATGGTGAGGATTTGAAAAGACTGTGTCAATTTTGCAGTTCAAGTGTTTCTTTGGCATGTTCAAAAGAGGACAACACAGTCAAATCTAGTGTTAACACATTCTTGGGGCGGAAACTCCTTTTGGTGTTTTAAGCATCATGTTATACTTTAGCTATTGAAAAATAGCAGATCTACAAGCACCGAGTGCCGCTCTACGAGGTTAGAAAACATACTCCCCTTCTTCCCTCAGCGTAATTCTAGATAATATACTGTTTTACATTCATACAATACCGTTACATCATTATTAGGTAGCTTGGTATTATTTCATTCAATATAAATACTGCATATGTCACCCCCCTTCCCCTCCCATCTCTCTCCCCATTTCCTGTCAGCCTACTGTCTATCTCTCCATACAAAATATAAAATAAAGGTGAAAGCCACAAAAAATAATAATATATATATATATATATATAGATGCCGATACTTTTGTACTTTTACTCAAGCACATTTTCAATTCCGCATACTTTTACTTGTAACGAAGTATAGTTCTAAATTGCAGTATTGGGTATACTTTTGCTTAAGGAAAACAATTGAGTACTTTCTCCACCACTGTTAGCAGGATGTACAGCGAGTTCTACAGAAGGTTGTCGCGTTGGGGGCTTTGAGCACATATACGACAGAGAGCACCCGGGCCGTGGGAGGTTGTCGCGTTGGGGGCTTTGAGCACATATACGACAGAGAGCACCCCGGGGCGCCGCTCCATCCCGTCCCTTGCTGTGTATTGACGCCAGCAGACATGCTGATTTGGGGAGAGAAAGAAAGAGGATTGTGAAAAGCCCAGGCAACACGCCAGAAACGGACTGCTTTTTGTTTTGTTGGGATGATGCCAGCAGACTGTCTTTGAAGTCTGTCTTTAAAGCGCATTCTGGGCGGGAACCCCCTTTTGGATGCATTATATGCTATGCTTTATAGCTACTGAAAAATAGCAGATCTACAAGCTCGTAGCGCGGCACCTGGAACTATATATTTTTGAAGATGGGGGTCGGCAGCCAATTACATATATTTGTGGGGTCCTTGACATGAAATATTGAGATCCACTGATATAGAAACATGAGGTTTTTCAGGAAATTGTCAGGATTTAGAAGGCTTTTTTAAAATTTCTAAATGGGTTAACGCGCAGGGCTCAAGGCTCACGAAAGTCTCTTACCACCGTTCATTTACAAGCCATAAAAACAAGGAAATGGACAATAATAAAAAATAAAATAAAAAATAACCTAAATAAATACACGTTCACAAACGTTACTGTATTTGTATTCCTGTACAGATTGCTCATGAAGCGATATTGCACAATGTATTTATCCAGAGTATCTGCTGTATGCATTGTTATGCGTTAATTATTGCACATTTGTTAATCCGGACACTAAGCTACGCCCCCATATTGCTACCATAGTATTCCCTCATGGGGCACTTCTTTGTTTGTCTTATCTAAATATCTTAGCTAGCGTTATTTGTTTATTGTTGTTGTTTGTTAATGTTGCAAAGGGAAATCTCTGATGTAGATAACATACGTAGCAATTAGCATCTGTCTACAAGTAAACAACATATACCTAGCATTTTGCAGTGGTGGAAAAAGTACTCAATTGTTTTACTTAAGTAAAAGTACCAATACTGCAATTTACTGTAGAACTACTTTGTTACAAGTAGAGAATTGAAAATGTACTTGAGTAAAAGTACAAAAGTATCTGCATCAAAATGTACTTAAAGTAGGCCTACTAAAAGTAAAAGTACTCATATTGCAGAATGTGTCATTTCACAAGTTTAAAATGTGTACAAAACCTATTGAAAATAGCTGATCTACAAGCGGGGTTGAAGCATAGAGTTATATATCTATAGAGAAGACACCCGAGTTCTCCTCCCATCCACTTGCATTAAGTTGCTCAAAAGCGCATGAGGCGGATTCACTCCTCCTTCCTGGTAGGAACAGAGTGCATTCTGGGATTGATTGGTTACAAACACATGAACGCGCTGCCGTTGACTATCATTGTGCCGTTTGTGCGCGTTCACGTATGAAACATTCGTTCACGTGTCATGGCCCCAATCACATGAACGTGCGCAATGATAGTCAACGGAGCAGCGCTGGCTCGAGCTGCACTACCAAATCCGGCCACTATGTCCATTTCGCCTCAGGGTTTCCTCTGGGTGCCTTCTCTAGAAATATATACTCTAAGGGTTGAAGTGGTCAATGTATGTTTTCTAATCAGAATTAAAATCTCCAAAGTAACTAGTAACTCAAGTTTTCAAATAACTGTAGTGGAGTAAAAGTACAAATTGTGTCTCTGAGATGTAGTGGAGTAGAAGTAAAAGTACTGGAAATTGGAAATACTCAAGTAAAGTACAAATACCTCAAAATTGTACTTAAGTACAGCACTTAAGTAAAAGTATGTAGTTACTTTCCACCACTGGCATTTAGTGACGATGTTGTGTCATTAACCACAGCCTTGCCACCGGTATAGGGTGCTAAAACAGAATCCTGCTTGTGTGGTGTACTTGACAAACACACAAAGGCACATTCATCGTCGTGCTCAATGCAGAGAGGGCCATTTTATTATGCACTTATATAGAAGTAAGCAAACTGCTTCTCTAGCAGTGATCCACAGACCGCTATGAATGCACGGAATCTGTGTGTGTGTGTGTGTTCGTGGTTGTGTGTGTGTGTGTGCATGCGTGTGTGAGTGCGTGTGTGCGTGTGTGTGTGTGTGTGTGTGCGCACGCGGGTGTGTGTGTGCGCACGTGGGTATGTGTGTGTGCACGTGGGTGTGTGTGTGTGTGTGCATGCGTTCTTTTTTCTTTTTTTTTAATTATTGCCACAGCCCATAGCCATATAAAACCGCAGACTATATTCCTATTGGAGTCCAAAACCTTAGAAAAACAACTTTGGATTTATAAAGTGGCAACTTTTACAATATCTCCATTACCATTATCCAAATTATTATCATTTTTTTTGTCTTCATGGGCACACTGGTGAAAGCTGCATGCTTTTATTGTGAAGGCAAACGGAATGTTCTCTGTTCTCACGGCCTGCCATATCTCTGCATGCTGAAAATAGCCGATCTACAAGCTCACAAGCTTGTGAGCTTGTAGATCAGCTATTTTCAGCAGAACACGTTGTTACAACGAAGAATAAATCGGGCATCACTTGCGCTTCACTCGCTGTGGAAGAGAGATGTCTTTTGTTGGCCGTTCGTGGCGACATTATGGACACCAGGACTACGTACCTCCTCGACGCAAAAACAACCAACTAAGCTATTGGAAGCTATTTTCCGTGGCACATTATGTTCAATCAAACAACAACAAGTTTCCTCAGTGTTTGGGTCGGGATGTTCTGTGTCTGCGTGCTGCGCGACGTACAGTGACGTTAATTTGTGTCGGATAAATAAGGGCTTATTGGTGGGTTTTCCGCCAGATATGAACCCATTCAGGCCTGACGGCGAAAGAAAAAAAAAGTCTTCTAAATCATGACAATTTTCGGAAAGATTCGAGGCACATTTTAACGATTTTTCAAAAATAGCAGATCTACAAGCTCGTAGCGCGCCACTCGGTGGCGCGCTATGAGCTTGTAGATCTGCTATTTTTCAATAGCTAAATTATAACATAATGTATGTAACACCAAAAAGGGGTTCCCACTCAAAACGGGTTTTAAGGCCATGTTTAGGGTGTGTTTTAGCGCCGGTGGATTTCGCCTGGGGAGGCTCTATGGAAACACTCGACTCTCCAACAAAGTTGAATGTGAGAAAGTGACGTTGACAACACACACACGCCAGAAATGAACGCGTTCACGATGGAGTTCATCAGGCAGAAACACAGTAGGCCTATACGCTCAGTTCACGTTCACCCAAAATACGAACGCGTCCGTGTTACGTCCTTGAACGCGTTCAGGGACGACACTGTGTGTGTGTGTGTGTGTGTGTGTGTTTGTGTGTGTGTGTGTGTGTGTGTGCGTGCGTACCTCTCTGGGGATGTGTCCATGGTACCAGCCATGGCTCCGGATGTCCGCGGCGCTGAGCCGTAGCTCGTCCTCCAGCTCCTTGCGGAGTTTCTCCGGGGGAGACTCCAGAAGATACTTCTCCTTCGAAAACTGGACAGATGAGAAAGAAAAGAGAAAGAAATCAATCAATGAATGGATCATACCAGCTCAGTGGTCTTGTGGTTAGAGTGTCCGCCCTGAGACTGGGAGGTCGGGGGTTCGATCCCCAGGCCGGGTCATACCAAAGACTGTAAAAATGGGACTCAGTGCCCTCCCTGCTTGGCACTCAGCATCAAGGGTTGGATTGGGGGTAAGTCCCTGCGACATACTATCGTCATGGCACCGAGTGCCGCGCTACGAGCTCGTAGGTCTGCTATTTTGGAAAAACCGTGAAAGTGTGACGCAAATCTTTGAATATATGTTCTTTCAGAGCGAACGTTTTCTTTTCTTTGCTCGAGTTATGTTGAAAAATAAATCTAAAAAAGGCTGAAAAGGCCTTTTATTATGACGAAGGCTGCAAATTATATCAGTGTTTTCTGGGGATCTTTCAAAAGAGTCAACTAGTTTGGAACATTTTCAAATTCAGAGTTAATTTTCTTTTTTCAAAATGGCATTTCTTTTTAAAATATTTTCGGTTATATTATATCGGATATCGACCATAACAGCAATTAATTATATCGCATATCGATATCGGGCCAAAATGTCCCATCGCTATGCATCCCTAATACTTGTCATTGATTAAATAAACCCACTGACAGACTTAATAGTCTGTCATTTAGACCTGAGGACGATTCTACAAATGTCTTCTAAATCCTGACAGTTTTCTGAAAAGCCCCTATGTTTCTATGTCAGTCATTCTCAAACATTTTCATGTCAAGGACCCCCAAAAATTGTATGTAATTGGCCCTGGACCCCCCGCCCCCCCCCCCCCCATCTCAAAATATGTTGTTCCAGGGACTCCCCATTAAGCAAAGATTTGAGTTAAAAATGTTCACTCTGAAAAGAAATAGCAGATCTACAAGCTTATGAGCTTGTAGATCTGCTATTTTTCAATAGCTAACGTATAACATAATGCAACTCTGCACGCTGACTGAGCTTGTATATAGATTGGCTTTTTGTTGCCGCCGCATGACATAACAACAGGTCACAACAAGCCATCATAGTATAGGATGTGATCAATAGTTTGAATTGAATACATTTACAGTCTGTATGGGAGCCAGCGAAGAGTGGAAAAATACTGCGGCACAAACACCTTGCAGGTGTGCACTAGATCACTGTACACGCACGCACTCACACAGGCACACATGCACACACGCACGCGTGAAACAGACGGCAACTCTGCGGGTGGGGGGGGGGGGGGGAGCGTGCATGTGTGCTGCCTGGCACAGACGGACAGATGCACACATTTATTTTTAACCCGTTCAGGCCCGACGTCGAAAAAAAAAATCGCTCTGAAAGAATAATATATATTCAAAGATCTGTGCCGCATTTTCACGATAAAAAAAAAAGGCAGACCTACAAGCTCATATAGCGCGCCACCGAGTGGCGCGCTATATGAGCTTGTAGATCTGCTATTTTTCCAATAGCTGAGGTATAACATGAACATAATGCTTTATAAACACCACAAGAGGATCCCCGCCCAGAATGGGTTAAGTACATGCATGTATACTGTAGATATACACGAACGCATCTAGACACACACACGACACACACACACACACACACACACACACACACGGCGGGGGTCCTCCTCTCTCTGCCACAGCAGCGGGGGGAGCGAGACCCCCCTCTGGGCTGGCACGCAATCAACAAACCAGCTGGACGCACACTTTCATGTCTTAATTAACCACTTAATTGAACCCCTTTGCAGCCCGCTATAATAGGCCAGTAAGACACGGCCAAAGGATTTCCGGCGGGTTCCCCTGCAGCCACAAAAACCCCTGACCCAGTAGCGCACACTGTTCTGTGTGTGTGTGTGTGTGAGGGGGGGGGGGGGGTTAGACAATCTACGACGATCTACGTACCTGAATATATACCGTTGAAGTATTATATTATGTTATATGTATAGTACAGTGATATACAGTATGTATCTTGAAATGTCCTCCTTAACCCCATGTTGGTGTTTTAAAGCATTATGTTATGCTTTAGCTATTGGAAAAAAAATAGCAGATCTACAAGCTCGTAGCGCTACGAGCTTGTAGATCTGCTTTTTGAAGAAAGAAAATCGGGAAATGTATTCTTTCAGAGCGAACGTTTTTTTTTTTACTCCAGTCTTTGCTTCTTGCGGGGGTCCGTGGCCAAATACAGATCATCCTGGGGGTCGTTGACATGGAAAAAGGTTGAGCATCGCTGACATATTATTGAAACATATAGGTTTTTTCAGAAGACTGTTTAGGATTTAGAAGACATATTTTGGGAATCGGCCCATCAGTCCTATAATTGGGTTTAAAAGGACCACTTTCAACCGGTATAATTACTGGTCCTCATATAATGCTCCCGATTCACCCTTTTGTCATGTCCCGCCCCTCTTCACACCCATTGGTTGCCGTTTCGTGGTTGGACAAAAATCCTCTCTCTCTCCATCCACTATACCATTGAGATGAGGTGTTTTTCAGTTGCTTCGTATTCTGTGCGTTCAATTCTTATTTTTAAACTGCAGTATAAAGGAACATCACAGGTGCAGCATGGTGACAGGGCATATCGTGTTTGTTTTTAGTCTTTAGTTTTATCCAACAAAAAAAAGATGTTTTAGCAACTTCAACATAAACAAGGCGGAGCCAGGCAGAAAGAGCCTGCTGCGGGGTTAGTCAGTCAGGGACCAATCAGAAGAAGGCTGACAAAGGGGTCAAAGAATAGGAATAGGAATGCTGTAGAGTTCACGTGGTGTGCGCGCACGTGTGCGTGTGTGTGTGTGTGTGTGTGTATGAGTGTGCGAGATATTAGAAGACTACGGGGGCCAGACAGTCGATCCCATCGCCCCCCATGCAGGTCACCACAGGGCATTGTTCTCCCTCCCCTCCCTCCAACCCTCTCCTCTGATACAATTATTAGCTCCTCTCCTCTCTCCTCTCTGGCCCCCTCGGGAGGGGGGGGGGGGTAGAGTAGAGGGATAACACCACAGCAGCGCACTCTCATATTAGATTTGAAAGGTAGGTGTGTGCGCGCGTGTGTGTGTGTGAGAGAGAAAGAGAGAGAGAGTGAGTGTGAAGGGGAGTGTGAAGAGGAGAGGAGAGGAGAGGAGAGGAGAGGAGAGGAGAGGAGAGGAGAGGAGAGGAGAGGAGAGGAGAGGAGAGGAGAGGAGAGGAGAGGAGAGGAGAGGAGAGGAGAGGAGAGGAGAGAGGTCAAGTGTGCAGTTATTGCTTTTCTTCATCTCTGGTGGAAACCCGCGGGATACCCGCCTGATCTGATGCTCCACAGTGAAATTGGGTGTGCGCGTGTGCGTGCCCGTGTGTGTGTGTGTGTGTGTGTGTGTGTGCAAACGGGGAGTGCGGAACGCAGGCGTTAATTGTTGCCTGGATCACCGACAGGTCTCCTCCAGGTCTGCTCGAGACGGGGCTGCGACAACGCAAGCGAAAAAAAAAGCGAAACAGAATCCAGGTCTGGTGGTGAGTCACGGGCGCGTGTGCTTTGTGAGCTTGTAGATCTGCTATTTTCAGCTTGCAACTATAATTGTAAAATAACTTATACTGGAGCTCATGTCCATTAGTCTTATAGTTTTAGTCGTCATACCTTAGTTTTCATTTAGTTTTCGTCTAGGTATAGTCGACGAAACATTTTTCGTCTTAAGTTTTAGTCGACGAAATCAACACTTTAATGGAGAAAATTTAAATATAATATAATATAATACTTTTACGGCTGATTCTGGTTGCACGCCGCGGTGCCTCGCACAACGGAAAGAACAGATCTACAAACTCACAGTCGTGTCAGAGATCCACAGGGCAGCCGAGCTGTTTCTTAGATGGTTTATCTCAGTGGTTCCTATAAACTATTTAATGTCAAGGACCCCCAAATTGACACTAATTAGCCTGCGGACCCCCCCATTTGAAAAGATATGCCCCGCATAAGACATTTGTTTTACGGCTCCAGCAGTGATTCTCAACCCGTTTAATTTCAAGGACCCCCAGTTTGACTTGCAGTAGTCTACGGACCCCCCCCCCCATTTAATGGCATTTCTATCTCTGGGACCCTAATGTATTGTAAAATCAACGTTCATTTTAGAGTGCACACACTCCAGTTCCATTTGTACACTCTCAGAGTTACAGACCCATAAGGGTCCATTTGGTTCCATTTGTACACTCTCAGAGTTACAGACCCATAAGGGTCCATTTGGTTCCATTTGTACACTCTCAGAGTTACCGACCCATAAGGGTCCATTTGGTTCCATTTGTACACTCTCAGAGTTACAGACCCCATAAGGGTCCATTTGGTTCCAAACTGGGGACCCCCTGGAACGTCCTCAAGGACCCCTGGGGGTCCCCGGACCACACTTTGGGAACCACTGGTTTATATGACAATGAAGAAAGGTCCAGCCGACTAACATCTGTCAACCGTTTCATTCCAAAGACCCCCATGAGATGAGCATTAAGCCACAGACCCCCATTTGATACCATTGTACCGTTACCATACTATTTGACCCCCTATCTACACTGTAAAATCATGTTAATTACACTCTTTAATGAGTGTGCAAATGGAACCATTTGCACAGAGGTACGTACATATTCGCTTAGCACGTCGCAAATCTGCAATGCGAACCAGACCCCAACTCCCCAAGAGAGAGACACAGAGAGAGAGACAGAGACAGATACAGAGACACATACTTTAGAGAGAGCGAGACAGAGATACAGTAGAGACAGACAGAGACAGTAGAGACAGACAGAGACAGAGAGAGAGAGACATGAGACCCCAACTCCGCAAGAGAGACAGACAGAGACAGTAGAGACAGAGACAGACAGAAACAGTAGAGACAGAGAGAGACAGAGAGAGACAGTAGAGACAGAGACAGACAGAAACAGTAGAGACAGAGACAGAGAGAGACAGTAGAGACAGAGACAGAGACAGACAGAGAGAGACAGTAGAGACAGAGACAGACAGAAACAGTAGAGACAGAGACAGAGAGAGACAGTAGAGACAGAGACAGAGAGACAGTAGAGACAGAGACAGACAGAAACAGTAGAGACAGAGACAGAGAGAGACAGTAGAGACAGAGACAGACAGAGAGATAGACAGAGAGAGACAGTAGAGGCAGAGACAGACAGAGACAGACAGAGAGAGACAGTAGAGAGAGAGACAGAGACAGAGACAGACAGAGAGATAGACAGAGAGAGACAGTAGAGGCAGAGACAGACAGAGAGATAGACAGAGAGAGACAGTAGAGGCAGAGACAGACAGAGACAGACAGAGAGAGACAGTAGAGAGAGAGACAGAGAGACAGTAGAGACAGAGACAGAGACAGAGAGAGACAGTAGAGACAGAGACAGACAGAAACAGTAGAGACAGAGACAGAGAGAGACAGTAGAGACAGAGACAGAGACAGACAGAGAGAGACAGTAGAGACAGAGACAGACAGAAACAGTAGAGACAGAGACAGAGACAGAGGCAGACAGAGAGAGACAGTAGAGACAGACAGAAACAGTAGAGACAGAGACAGAGAGAGACAGTAGAGACAGAGACAGAGAGAGACAGTAGAGACAGAGACAGACAGAAACAGTAGAGACAGAGACAGAGAGAGACAGTAGAGACAGAGACAGACAGAGAGATAGACAGAGAGAGACAGTAGAGGCAGAGACAGACAGAGAGAGACAGTAGAGAGAGAGACAGAGAGAGACAGAGACAGACAGAGAGATAGACAGAGAGAGACAGTAGAGGCAGAGACAGACAGAGACAGACAGAGAGATAGACAGAGAGAGACAGTAGAGGCAGAGACAGACAGAGACAGACAGAGAGAGACAGTAGAGAGAGAGACAGAGAGACAGTAGAGACAGAGACAGACAGAGAGATAGACAGTAGAGGCAGAGACAGACAGAGACAGACAGAGAGAGACAGTAGAGAGAGAGACAGAGAGACAGTAGAGACAGAGACAGAGACAGACAGTAGAGACAGAGACAGACAGAGAGAGACAGTAGAGACAGAGACAGACAGAGAGAGACAGTAGAGAGAGAGAGACAGAGAGACAGTAGAGACAGAGACAGAGACAGAGAGAGACAGTAGAGACAGAGACAGACAGACAGAGAGAGACAGAGACAGACAGAGAGAGACAGTAGAGATAGAGAGACAGATCCAGACAGAAGAGACAGTATAGAGACAGAGGGCCATGACATGTTTTTTTTCCCGTATATGCTTGACATTGTTTTCCGTTGTATCACATTATTGTTTTTCCTAGTGAAGTTGTTTGTGTCATAGCAGCCAACTGAATTGGAAATGTAATAAGACTTATACAATTGAGAGAGAGAGAGAGAGAGAGAGAGAGAGAGAGAGAGAGAGAGAGAGAGAGAGAGAGTGTGAGTGAGTGGTGGGGGGAGGGGGGGGGGGAGACTGGAAGATCAGGAGCAGAATATGACACATACCATTACAATAAAATACATTCATACTGTACATATAGCCAGCTACACTGCAGCCTTGGTTACTATAGCAACATGTCACCGAGTGTGAGTATATATACGGCCTGTTGGTCCACCAAGGAAGGATCGCACTCACGCGCGCACGCACGCACGCACGCACACACACACATACGCGTGCACGCGCACGCGCACGCGCACGCACACACCATAAAGCATATGAACGTGCACATAGACAGGTTTATTTGTATGTAGCATGTTTCATACGCTGTTGTCAATGCAAGCTAAGTGCTTCACAGAATAATGCAAATCCACGTGTGCTAAAGTGCTAAAGTATACAGACCATAAATGAAATGGCAAAAATAAAGTATGGTTTGCTGGGGTCCCCTTTAGACGAGAACGGCATTTTCAGGAGGTGAAAAAACGCGACAAAGTGAAACCACCTCCCAGAGTGGAAATCTTTGAGGACGCCGTTTTCCTCGAGTCTCCGTGTAAACGGAGCAAAACGGCGAATCCGCAAAATCTATGACATCATGGCTCACAGCGCATATGTTTATTACATTAATGCAGAGCCATATATGATATAATGGAGTTCCCGAACAAGCCTCCCTCCTCGCCTATACAAAGTGCCGCTCATCAGCGATGGTGAATGTAAAACCATGATGTAGGGGTCCCTGGAACAACATATTTTCAGATGGGAGTCGGCGGCCAATTACATATAATCTTTGGGGGCCTTGACATGAAATATTTTGAAAACCACAGACATAGAAAACTGTCAGGATTTAGAAGGCATTTGTAGAATCGTCCTCAGGTCTAAATGGGTTAAACCAAATCTGATTCCAATCTGGACGTGGCACGGATCCGATTCAGGACTAGATTTGGCTGCCAGTGTAAATGGGGCCTTAAAAGACGTCATTAAATAATAATAATTAGTATAAGGCAGACAGAGCAAAAGACAGACAGATAGGAAGACACAACAGGCTGTCTGTCTGTCGTGTCAGACAGACAGACAGACAGACAGACAGACAACGGATGAGAGAGTTTAGCAATTTAGCAGCTGATGCAGAACTGCAGAACTTCCCATGGGATGACGACGGGACCAGTAAGGTTGGTAAAAGAAAAGTCTGTGTGCACGTCATGTGCATGTCTCATGCATGCATGCATGCATGCATGCGTGCACATATGCGCGCGCGCCTGTGTCCGCTCTTGTGTGCACACGACACGTGCATGTATGCGGTTAGCAAATAGGAATGTATTCATGGATGGAGGAGGAGGAGGCAGGGGGTTAGGGAGGCGCGGGGGGGTCAGATATATTCATTATGATGATGGGGTGTATGGCTATATAGAAACGGAGGGGGGGGTGGAACAGGGGGGGGGGCATTGGGGTTAGTTGTGTACGGGTGTGTGACAAAAATGACAAAACACCTAACGCTCGCACAGGGAACAGGGGGTGCAACGTGCAGTTATTGAAACCCGACGTCGAAATAAAAAAGAAAAGTCTTCTAAATCCTGACAGTTTTCTGAAAAACCATGTTTCTGTATCAGTGGTGCTCAATATTTCATGTCAAGGACCCCAAAAAATATATTTATATCAGAGGACCCCCCATCTGAAAATATGTAGTTCCATGAAGGGACCTCCCTCCAGAAGCAAAGATTTGAGTTAAAAATGTTCGCTCTGAAAGACTATGTTTTCAAAGATTTGCGCTACATTTTCAAAAATGGCAGACCTACAAGCTCGTAGCGCGGCACAGAGTGCCGCGCTACGAGCTTGTAGGTCTGCCATTTTTGAAAATGTAGCGCAAATCTTTGAAAACATAGTCTTGTAGATCTGCTATTTGTCAACAGCTAAAGCATAACATAATGCTTAAAACACCAAAATGGGTAAAGTGAAGGTGAGGGCCGCCATTTGCCCCATCCTCTACATTTACTTTATACAACCAACCACAAGACACCACACTCGCTCCCACTTCCTCACTATTGGCCAATTAGAATCTTTCATCTATAACCATGACATCACCACATACCTTTTTCCTTCTGTAAACCGACAGTGCTATATCACTCTGCAGTGTCAAAGAAAAATACACAGTAAAGAGCTTATACATTTCATATCAAACACCATAGATAAAGTGCACGCACACGCACACACACACACACACACGCACACACACACACACACACACACACAGTGGGACGGCTGCAGACCCCTGTATCCTTTGATCTGATCCCCCCCCCCCCCCCCCCCCCCCGAATCCTATCTGCCATTGCACACACACACGCACGCGCACACATGCACGCGCGCACACGCACACACAGTGTGTAGTGAGGTATAGGTTGTCGTTGTCCGGACTAATGACTATAGTCTGAACCAGTGTTGTTTTTGACAGCACATTTCTATTTTAGTTTTAGCCATAGTCTCTTGAATAAGTTTTCACTTAGTTTTAGTCACATAGTCCCCTGGAATGTGTTAGTGTTAGTTTAGTTTTAGTCGACTAAATGTCATGAGATTTTAGACTGTTAGACTAAATCTACAGGTGACTTAGTCGACTAACATGTGTTTTGGCGGGCCTTGATGCCGTCGTAATGACTTATTTTACACTTGCTGAAAATAGTCGATCTACAAGCTCACATTGCGTCGCACTGCGACGCGTTGTGAGCTTGTAGATCGGCTATTTTCAGCATGCAAACCAAGTGTAAAATGACTTATACTGGATCTCTTTGTCCACTATAGTCCCTTCCTAACATTTTAGTCTAGTTTTTATTTGTTGACGAAATTGTCAGCATACTTAAGCCCAACACACACCGGCTCCATCCGACGCGGCGCGACGCGTAGCCGCGCGGCGCCGCCTGGAAAATAGAACTGGTTCTATCGGCGCGCCAGGCGAGGCGCCAGCGCGCGTCGGACGCCGCCGGTGTGCGATAGGTTCATTGAAAATAATGGTGTTTTGACGCGCGGCGGTCGCAGACGTGTCGCAGGCGGTCGCAGACGTGTGTGATGGGCTTCAGTCTTAGTTTTAGTCGTCATAGCTTAGTTTTCATTTAGTTTCCATTTAGTTTTCGTCAGTGAAAAAAGGTAGTCGACAAACATTCTTCGTCTTAGTTTTAGTCGACGAAATAAACACTGATCTGAGGTGTGTATAAAGAGGGTCACTCAAAAGCAAAAGCTCACAAAGTGTCTGGATGCGGCACGTTGTGAGCTTGTAAATCGGCCATTTTCACTATTAAAAAGAACGGTTTTGGACATGCAAGCGTTTCCACCCGACAACGAAGATATTTATATTAGGTGAGGCGAGACAAAGCAGACTATATTATTCACTGTTAAAAGGACAAGCCAAAATGTAATATATTTCTTTTACATCTTTTCATATTTGTGTTTCTCCCCCACCACACTTAAAAACAGGGTTACTCAAGTCTAAGAGGCCGCGGAGCAAGAGAGACAAAGAGAGACATGACACTATGACTATCAGACTGATGACTGTGACCTTCTACTGTCATTAGGAATAACTGTCTTGCACACGCACGCACGCACGCACGCACGCACGCACGCACGCACGCACGCACACAGAACCTTGAGGCAGTTCATTGCCAGCATAGATATTGTCACCGTCACTGGGAAAAGCTTGTATGTACAAAGAGTTATTATTTAGTTATACAAGCTCTTGCTATTAATGCTTTTATTAATTGGTAGATTGGCACCACCCTCAACCTGGCATTCCTGTTTTTGGGGCATGTCATTGCGGAACATTTCTTTTTAAATATTCAAAAATATTACTAATAAAAATAAAAATAAATCACACCTGTGTGAAGTGAGGGGCGCTAATATATTAAAGCTGCTATAAGCAATAATATGTATCAGGAATCAGGAAGTAGACAGGCAAATCGACCAATGACAAAGCTTCTAGGAAAACATTTGAATGCAGATTGAGTACAGAGACTACATTGTTTTTGGGAGCGTTCTACCCATTGCTGGCTGTCTGAATACAAAAATAAATACAAATTAAAAGGTCATTAAAATGTTGACATATTATTGATTATAGCAGCTTTAAAGTCAAAGTGCCAACACAAACATTAAACGCCATTAACAACAAAGAGACAAGTGTGACGTAAATGGCACATTATGACGTAAAATGTCCCTTCATTGTCAATGGCGTTTATTAAACAAACATTGAACTATAAAGACAAACATCAAACACGTGTATATAGGAGGGGCTGCATTGGCACCCGCTCAAGAATGAAAAAGGAACGGTTTCGGACATGCAAGGTTTCCACCCCGACAGTGACGATAAATGATGGTGCCAGCCACCCACCACCCCCACACTCTGCGTCCCTCCGTCAGTCAGTAGGGTGAATACCCCCCCTCCCCTCCCCCCCGCTTTGAGTGGCAGCTGGCGGACAGTAGATATGACATACAGCCACACTCTCCCACTGAGACTCTCTCTCTCTCTCTCTCTCTCACCACGGCAAATGCTCCATATAACTATGAAAGCGTCTGCATACACGTAATATAGTTACATGATGACCAAGCAATGTTACTGCAGTCCACTGTATAGGCTATACAGCTATTTGGTCTCCCCATCGTAGCGCAGCGCGCCTCGGTGTGTGCCCAAAATAAAGGATCTGCAAGCTGTCGACACGCCATCGGGTGGCATGTTGATTGTTTGTATGTCTGTTCTTTTGGTTAGGCAATGCACATTACGCTGGTATGTGGGATTGAGAGGCAATGGTTAATGTAAACTATACAGTAACCTAGTAGATTATAGCCAAGTTGACAGTTGTCATAATATTGTAGGCCTATATAGCTCTGTTACCCTAACCCTAACCCTAACCCAGACCCACAGGAACGCACCCAGGGTGCCGTCCCGATTCCGGCGAGCCGCCCCGCGTCCGAAACGGTTGAGAAATGACAGAGTTACCGTGTGGGGGTCCCTCTACTGTACCCTCTACTGCAGTGTTTCCCAACCTTTTTTGTCCCAGGGAACACTTTTCATAGCCCAAAAGTCTCGGGGAACACCTAGGGGGGGGGGGAGGGGGGGTGTATATATATATATATATATATTAGTGGTGGGCATAGATTTATTTGTTTAATCTAGATTAATCTCACTGCAATTCTGGAGTTAATCTAGATTAATCTAGATTAAAATGGCTCATTTGAACTCTGCCGAAAGCATTGAAAATATGTGTGCGCTACCTAAATAATGACCAGAAGTAAATCCTTGAACGGGCCACGTGGCCCATTAGACCAGGAGCCCTATCATAATTGGTAATGAAAATATAATAATAATGTTCAATACGATGTACGTGTGTTATACATTGTTTATTCAGTTAAACACGAATAACCATAAACACGTTACCATACAGGCAATTTGAAACAGTGGGTGCAAGAACAAAGTACCCCCTTTTCTGGGATATGACATTAATTAAACTGTAAACCTAGAGGTGATGAAGAACTGTTTACAGTCAGTAGCTTTGTGACATGATTTGAGTCCAACCTCTACCTCTCCTTCTTCCACCAGTCACTCAGACACACCAGCTTGTTCACATTAGTGCTGTCAGTTCACCTCTATAATCCAATTCGAATTTCATTGCTTCATTATTTGTAATATTCGGAAATATTCGAATATTTACATTGTTTATTTTAGCTCATATTTAGCCTATAATAATACACAGAATAACAACCCATTTTTTAATGCTTGCGCAAGTTGGTTACATTGTATTATTAGGCTACTGCCTACCGTCATTGCGACGCATTATCACGGGCCACGGCCCGGTTAAAAACGAGAATGATACACACCATGAACTGACCATAGACAATATCCCCTTTACAGCTCTCTCTTTAGCCTATTAACCAAATTAAAGTCGCCACAATCGCCAGCCTATACACGTAGGACTGGACAGAAAGAGAGTGCAGAGAGTACAGACAATAATATGCCATACTATTAGGCTGTTGCGCTGCGCTCCTAATGCCTTCTCCACGGCGCGCACCGTGGCACATGAACAATAACAACTCCACGTGGAGTGGACCCACGACGAACCACATATGAATTAGATAATTTATAAGAAATGGCACGGCGGCCATCCTTGCAGGCAGTGACAGAATGAGAATCCTTAGGCTGTAACCTGTTCATTTTGGGGGGCATCAAACAACAGCCTGTTGATGATGAATGATACTATGAAATTTAACAATTAATTAACTAGTACTCACAATGACGCCGCCACGGAGGATATACCATGTTTAACGTAATTCCAAAGTGTTTAGCCTACATTGTTTAAGTCATAGACGCATGCGGTTTTTATGAACTTTGGCTAAAAGCATGTTGTTGTTATTATTCCACTGCCACCCGCACCGGTAGACTCAAGACTGTCATGGTAGCTGGCTACAACCTGAAACAACTTCCTCTTCCTCTTCAAAATAAAAGCTGCTTGTAACAATACTTTTATTTCTTAAGTGAACTACAGGATGTAGTAGACGCAGAATGTATAGTGGATAAATCACACAGAAGGCAGGAGAAATAAACTCCGCAGGCAGTCGGGGCTTATTATTTTTAAATCTTGCCAACAGAATGAACTGGGATAATAAATGATAAAAGCTCCATTCGAATGGCAATTTGAAACGTGAAATTCCTAGTTTGCTCGCTTTATGCAGTCAATGCAGACCCAGCTCCCAGACCCAACTTTGAGAATAGATTAATGGCGATAATTTCTTTGACGCGCGATAATATTCTCGCGTTAACGCAGCACGTTAACGCCGATAACGGCCCAGCATTAATATATATATACATACATACATACATACATATACATATACATATATATATATATATATATATATATTAAATATACATATATATTAAAAATATATAGTCAAAGTAAATATACTTTTAAAAACACACATGACAGCACTCATCAAATAACTTTAAAGAGAAAGAAAAGGACAGAGACAGTGCCTCAGTTTAAAAAAATTGCTCATATACAATGTGAAATTCCACCTAATCCTTTTCCTTGTCTTTATTATGGGCCAACTTTTGAAAGCTGCATGCTTTTATTGTGAAGGGTCTCAGTTCTCACAGCCTGCTTATTTCCACGTGCTGAAAATAGCTGGTCGACAAGCTCACAACGCGTTGAGTCCGCAACGCGTTGTGAGCTTGTAGATCAGCCATTTTCAGCATGCAAAGCATAACACGTGTACGAGAATAAATCAGGCATCATTCACTGCGCTTCTGTGGTCACTGTGGAGGGAGGGAGATATATTTTGTTGGCCGAACGAGGCGATCATGTTTGGACATCTATGGACAGCTATTTTGGACATCTATTTTTCGTGGCACATTGTGTTTAATCACAACAACGTCACGTTTACTTTACGTGTTTGGGTCGGGACTGTGTGTCTGCTGTCTACGTGCATATGCGCTCTGCGCGCTCCAGTCTTTCTAGAGGGAGCGAAATGTAGCGTCTTCTGCATGCATATAAGCATTAACATTTCAATGGCCGAGGGTCGTTAGAGTCTATTGTTCCGTGTTGTTGTTATCGACGACGCAACAATAAGAATCCTGCAGCCCAATATTGCTTTCGGGGGAGAGTTAGTGTGCCGCCTGATTTGACAGAAAGTAACACTATAACTTAATTTCGGTCAAATTACGCGGAGCACTTGGACACATCAAAAGGAGCACCAAAGCTCCGCGACACACAGGTTGGGAAACACTACTGTACTGTACTGTACTGTACTGTACTGTCACTGTACTGACCCACAGGAACGCACCCAGGGTGCCGTCCCGATTCCGGCGAGCCGCCCCTCGTCCGAAACGGTTGAGAAATGACAGAGTTACCGTGTGGGGGTCCCTCAACTGTACTGTACACTGTACTGTACTGGCACACCTGAAATCACCACAGTTAATATGTGACTGTAAGCTACGATGTTAAAACTGAGACGAACTATGTTGACAATTTCGTCAACAAATAAAAACTAGACTAAAAAAATGTTAGAAAAGGACTAGTGGACAAGAGATCCAGTATGAGTCATTTTACACTTTTTTAAAAATCTGTCATGATGCGACAGCATCAAGGCCCGCCAAAATACATTTTAGTCGACTGTATATTTAGCCGACTAAAACTAGACTCAACAATAAAACATTCCAGGTGACTAAAATGTGATGAAAACTATTCAGGAGACTATGACTAAAACATCTAAAATCAACACTGTAATGTAATGCACGGGGCACATGGACTGAACCTGACGTGGAAGAAAGGGCTTCGGCTTCGCTGAGGTTTAAAACAATACGTTTCTGCAAAAAGTTCTATTCTCCACGATGCGGAAGCTATAGGGTTTTAGTGGTTAAACTAAGACTTTAATTGGGGTTGTTTTAAGGTCGTTCTTCCTCTCAGACTCTCTCTCTCTCTCATATTTAATGAGGCCCGTTTCTGCCAGACTTCTCTCCGCCCGCCGCTCTTCAAACAAACAAACACTCTTGATTCCACTGTCTGCTTTCCACTCTCCCTTTCTGTCCTTCCATCCTTCCCTTCCTCACTCCCTCCATTTCCATCTCAAATCATCCTAATGAACATCCGTCACAACTCTGGTGAGGACACAGTGTGTGTGTGTGTGTGTGTGTGTGTGTGTGTGTGTGTGTGTGTACGTGCTGTACAGTGGTAACTCTGAGAGAGTTTGAATGCAAACAAATGCATGTGTACACTCGTCCCCGAGTTAGTGTGTGTGTGTGTGTACAGCACAGTAACAGAAGAATCAGATATTGGTATAGGGAGTGAATTTTTGGCTTTTTATCGCAGTATGTTTGGAAGAATAAACAAATAGATAATTTATGCTGTTTTAGGCTCACAAACAAAATACATTGACGTATATGCGCACGCATAAAGTGAGTGGCAAAGGGAGTTTAACGTTGTACATACAATACAATCATGATAGGACTTTTCTGTTTGGATGTAGGGGCTGTCAAGGCCAGAAAGTATAGCCTTTTGCCACTCAGTAGGGAGTAGGCGTTCCCGCATAACTTCCGGGTATGATGATGTCACACGCATACTCTATATGCACGCACACGTGCACACACACACACACACACACACACACACACACACACACACACACACACACACACACACACACACACATGCTTTAAACACCAAAACGGGGTTCCCGCCCCAAAATGGGTTTAAAGAAAACACATGAGAACCTGCTGGTCCAGGCAATTAATAAGAACCGTTGTTCTTTACCACAGAAAAAAATGGCCCCCCAAAACTAGAGACACCAGGGTTAACCTTTCATCACCTATATACACTAAGCCGACTGTAATGTTTTGCCCTCTAGTCGGGCTTGTGGTTAAAAATAGCTGCGTATTTTTTTTTACTGCATACTTTCAACCTCATATCCTGAGAGCTAAAGGTGAGCTAGTCTGGGCTATATACAGTATGTTCTTATCTCTCTGGTGAAAAGGGACAGGCGGCAGTCATACAATAATGATATGGCCCAGGCTCCAGATGTCACTTCTGGTTAAGATCAGTGGAAATCTTCTAAGTGAACAGTTTCAACCCTGGCACCCCATATTTTGGGCATGTCATTGCAGGTGACATTTTTCAAAACAAACTGCTGATGTATACAAGCTCACAGCGACACATCGCAAGTCGCGGCCTGTCGTTAGCTTGTGGATAGACAATTCCCCCCCCCCCCCCCCCCAACAGCCTGAAGTATAAAATAGGAGCGTATGTGGTTAAAAGGAGTACTTATGTAAAGTTTTATCTACAGTAAACAAACGCCTGGTCAGCCAATGGTATTATAGTCTGAAACTCGTGTGGCCAATCACGTAGTAGCGACCTAGTCGTCATTGGCTGCCTCCTCCTAAGTCCCGCCCCGGGGAAGTGAGCGGTCCCTGGTAAAGTGTCACGGACTCACGGTACGCTCCTCTGCCCATGGACTTTGTGTTTTGGGACTTTTACTTGTATTTAGTGTTCTGTACCTTATTTTGTATAGTGTTCTGTGATTTCCTGTCTGCCTTGTTTGCCGTCTCCTGCCTTGTCTCACCTCCATGTATTAGTGTAACCCATAGCCACCATGTTCTGTTGCACGTTATCCCAGTATTGATTGTGTGATTCAGTTCACCTGTGTGTAGTTTGTCTTTGTCTATATAGAGCGTCGCAGTCCCGCCCCCTTTCATGACGACGCCAGGCACAGGAAATAATTCCCAATGCATTTTCCCTATAGACATTTCAAAAAGTATTTATTTAAAGACCTTTTAAGCGTCGTACGAAGCCAACTTGAGAGTCGTGAGTGACAAATCATAACAAACAACATTTTGGACCAAACAAATAATTAAAAGAAGAAAAACAACAACAAAAAAGTGTCTTAACATGCCGTATTTTTTTCTTCTTTCGAATTATTCGTTCGGCCCAAAACATTGTGTTTATTGTCATGATTTGTCACAACAAGAGTTGGCTTTGTCCGCGGCGTAAACGTCCTTAAATAAATACTTTTTGAAAAGTCTATGATGAAAATGAATGGGGATTTCTTTCCCGGGTCTCTCGAGGGGGCGGGACTGCGACGCTCTGCGTGCCCCCGTGTTTTCAGTTCCTCGTCAGTTTCCTCGTCGTGAATGATGTGGTCAGTTGATGTGGTCACTTACTTGTGTTTCCCCTAGTTATCTCCTAGTTATTCCAAGTTCTAGTTTATGTCCTATAGTTGTTCCAAGTGATTTCACAGTGTGCGTTTTATTTTTGGAGAATTATACAACCACTTGAATATTCCTGCCTGTGCCTGGTTCGTTCTGCACCCGAGTCCTACACCTCCAGAACCACATCGTGACAAAAAGCGTCACAATATTAGCACCCCGCGGCCACTCTAAGACCTCAGCTCTAAGCAACCTGTGATTGAACCACGAACGAACGCAAACAGCGGCCGTGAGGTTCTGACACAAACATACACGTTACTAAAATATAAATAATAATAATATGGGGGGGAATAACGGAGACATGAGCGCTTGTTTCACCTGACAAATATGACAAATATGTTATCATTTCTCATGAGCATGCGTTTGAGACTGCGTGTGTGTGTGTGTACTGATCGCTAAGAGTAAGAGCCAAGATCTCACACACACACACACACACACACACACACACACACACACACACACACACACACACACACACACACACACACACACACACACACACACACACACACACACACACACACATACAAAATCCCACCCTATACTGTCGACTCAGCAAAGCAACGCCCACAGATGCTGTTACTATGGTAACCCCGCCCATACCCTGTTTGCCCCAGCTGGTGGCTCTCCCCGAGGGGTGAAAAGCATGTGTGCTTGCGTGCGCGCGTGTGTGAGAGGGGTTAATGTGTCCCGAGTGTGCTTTGCTCTGTCATGTGCAGTGGGGGGCACTGAGGAAGAAAATATATGGCTGGTTGGGAGCAAATACCATGTTATCCCACCACTCTCTCTCTCTGTGTGTGTGTGTGTGTGTGTGTGTGTGTGTGTGTGTGTGTGTGTGTGTGTGTGTGTGTGTGTGTGTGTGTGTGTGTGTGTGTGTGTGTGTGTGTGTGTGTGTGTGTGTGTGTGTGTGTGTGTGTGTGTGTGTGTGTGAGAGAGAGTGAGAGAGAGAGAGAGCGAGCCCTAAGGGTTACCATATTCTATAATTTAATGATCAGTGTTTAATCCCTCTCAGCTGTGGGCTGTCTAGTGTCGCATTGACAGATGACGGGAGACCCTGACGTTTTTAGACCATTATGGAACTGTTCTTTATATGCATTAGTGGGGCTATCTGTAGTGCACGGCTCAAGTCCCATGAAGGCTGTAGAACGCATTGTTGGTGTGCATATTCATGCGTATATGGTCTCGTTGTTTGTTCACGGCTTTCGCCTTCATTTTATATATTTGTGCACCCGTCAGCAGGGAGTGTCTTTGGGCGTTGTTGTATACACTCTCAGAGTTACAGACCCATAAAGGGTCCATTTATTTCCAAACTATCATTTAGCATGGGGAACTCCCTCAAGGACCCCCACTTTTTGGAACCACTTTCCTATACGTCCCTCCCGGTGGGGGTTCCTGCGGGCCAGTCAAAAGGCTGTACCGCTTCCATGCTTAACCAATTCTGACCTGAGATCAGATTCATACGAGGTTTCCACTGGACACACACTGGTCTGATGAACCCATCCTGACCTGAGATCAGATTCTAAAAATGTCAGTCGTTCTTCGATTTTTCAAAAATAGCAGACCCACAAGCTCGTAGCGCCACTCGGTGGCGCGCTATGAGCTTGTAGATCTGCTATTTTTCAATAGCTAAAGCATAACATGATGCTAACACCAAAATGGGTTCCCGTTCAGAATGGGATAAATGACGGCCTGGAACAATCTGGTATAGAAGCTTGGATTTGACACAGAGTCCTATAATTAACTGAATTATGTAAAGCGCATTTTATTCTATAGACTATAATATTATAGTCACCATACATTACAAAGTCAAATGCATCAGTTTTAATTTCAGAATTATTACCATGAAACGATTATGATTCCCAGCTATCACATTGTTGCGTGCCAGTGACACGTGCTCCATGGACATGAACTGCACCACTTTCACACCACGATACAGAGGAAGAGCAACCGCAGAGTCATAATAATACCTATAATATTGTGTAGTCTCACTTACTTTCCTTTTTTTTTCTAATATATTTTTTATCCCACGATTTTGTAACCCATTTTTCACCCCTGTGTCAATCATCTAATGTGATCCTGGGCTCTACACACCCTCCACCAACCTAGTCCCCATATATGGGGGACAAGGGGAGAGCAACAGACTTTAACTCATGCTTCCTTCATGCCTGAGTGTCCAAGTTGCTCCTTTACACCTGACAGGGGGGAGTTTCCCCAGCCGGACGTAGCGCGTGGAAGGAACACGATATTCCAACCAGTTCTTTTCCCCTCCATCAGGCACCCCGGCTGGCCAGGGGGAGGCAGTTTAGAGACCAGGATTACTGCATGTTTTTTGTGAGGGTACCTATACCCTAGGGGACACGGGGAGAACATGCAAACTCCACACAGAAAGGCCCTCACTTACTTTCCTGGCATTGATTAATCTGGCTATAGGGAACAAACTGCTCCTATATCTCTCTATACTGAACCGTCTTGAAAGTGAAAACCTCCACCGTCTCAATTATTATACAGACCCTTGGCAACTTAAAAAGCACACACTCAGTTTAAAAAGCACACACTCAGTTTAAATGGCCGCGTAGTTGTTTAGCCTCCTCCTCGTCTTGGCATCCTTTTTTCCCCTCCGTGGTGTAATTTATAGCCCACTCTAGAAAAGTGCCCTTCTCTCTTCCTCATCGTAGAGCGTTGGCGTTTGTTTTTCTATACCCACTTTAATCCTGGCACCCCTATTTTTGCCTATTTGGGTGAAAGTTTTGAAACGTAGATTTCAAAACCATATATATATATATATATATATATATATATATATAGAAAGCTAGATGGCTCACCCGCGCTCTGGCCAATGGAGAGCGACGTCGCTACGTGGCGGCCATCTTACCTCGGGGCAGCATAACATTGAGTCTATGTACTTTTTAAATAACCACAACTTGCTCAATTTTCATCCGATTTTCAAACGGTTTGGTTTGTTATAAGCGTCAGAGACGTCCGCACACTTCATATGCTTTTATACGACGTTCATATACAAAAACAAAAGTAAGCAGATAAGCGTTTAACAACGTTTGTAATAAACCAACCCGTTTGTAAATCCGTCGACATTTGAGCAAGTTATGACTGTTTTTGTTTGAGCTGCCATTGAACATATACTGTACTGTAGCAAGATGGCCGCCGGGTGAACTACGTCAGAGACTCCGCCTTGAGCCATCTAGCCTTTATCCCATTCTGACCTGAGATCAGATTCATACAAGGTTTCCACTGGACACACACTTGTCTGATTAACCCATTCTGACCTGGGATCAGATTAAAAAAATGTCAGTCGTTCTTCGATTTTTCAAAAATAGCAGACCTACAAGCTCAGCTAAAGCATAACATGATGCTAACACCAAAATGGGTTCACGTTCAGAATGGGTTAAATATGTCTATGGTCGTATCAAGCTCGTAGAGCTCTTGTAAATCGGCAATCTTTTGGGGGAACACGTTTTCATTTGACCAGTCCAAAAGCTTAGGAGCTTGAATCATGTTAACCTACTTTGTACTTGTGATTTTTATACTTTTCATCATCTTATGTTTCTCCCAGGCATTGTTCTTATGCTACCAAGGTAGCATAATCTTATCACATTTCTTCCCCCTTCATCCCCTTATACTGTCCACAGCAAAGTCCAGAGTAGAATGCTTCCGATATATGTTTTCAGTGAATTAAGCCCCATGCAGCATTACTTCCACTAATTAAGAATCATTGTCTTAAAGCTTTTAAGTTGCCAGTTGCCAGGTCCTTTCATGCTGAACCCGCCAGCCGCAATTAATCTCATCTGACTCTATAGTGCACACACTTTCAGCCAAAAGTCTAGTAGAGAATCTCGCTCGCTTTGCCTTTGATTTTTAAACTAGGCTCGTTAGCTTTCATGACAACCAGACCCAGTGTGTGTGTGTGTGTGTGTGTGTGTGTGTGTGTGTGTGTGTGTGTGTGTGTGTGTGTGGGGGGGAGGTTGGGGGGGGGGGGGGTGGGGGGGGGGGGGGGGGGGGCAGAGTGAAGCTTTGAGCTGTTTATTCTACGGGAGCTGACCCGGCGTTCGTTATTCTGACGGCCCAAGAGTACATATTTGGGGAGGAATTGGGTTGAGGATAATTGTGAATTTTAACCTGAGCCCCACACAGAGCCCATCAGAAGTGTGACCGACCGTGGAGTGGACCCGGCCTCCTCACGGAACATCACCATGGACCGCTACCATTATGTGTGTAGGGGCAGCGGTGGCCCAACGGTTTGCGAAGCGGTCTTGATATCGGAAGGTCGCTAGTTCATATCCCCGGACCGGCACGTTAAAATGACCACAGCTGAAGTGCCCTTGGACAAGGCATTGAACCCCTACCATGAAATGATCTATGAGCGGGGCCTGGCTGTAAACAAGTTCTTGAGCTTAGTCCAGTTACCCTGGGTAAACATGGTACCTTTCCTTTCCTGCCATCGTGCAAATTCCAGCTTTTCACCAGAGGAGATTTTTTCTCCCCAAAATGAGTTAATAGACTCCTAACATACTAGAGCATGTCTAAAGAGCTCAAATCGACATGTAAATATGAAATAAATGCTTAAACATGTAGCTAGGTGTAATGTTAGAGACCACAGAAGTGAACCTTTCAAGCCTGTTTTCTCAACTCGCTGTTTTATGCAAGACATTACTCTCTATATCTCCAAAACCGGTGGGTCAAACTGAACAACCAATATGTCAATTTGAAGCTATGATTCCCTGCTTTCATATGACATGAAAATAAGAAAATTTCAAAACATCCAATGGAAGTCTCTCAGTCAAATTTGGTCACACCACACTATCTTAATATTCTTATACATTACATATAATATTATTATCTGACAACATTGCATACCATATTATACATTATTAAATTCGTTATTGTCTCCACCAGGCCGAAGGCATGGGGAGAGAGTATGTTTTGCACTCCGTCCGTCCGTGTGTGTGTGTGTGTGTCCGTGTGTGTGTCCGTCCGTGACCAGCTAATCTCGGCCACCGTTAACCCGGTCGATGCCAAATTTTGCACACACACTCCCTGGATGCCAACGATGAACCTCTGCCCCAAACTTTCCAGAACGGCCTGTTATAGCGCCACCAGGAGGCCGCTTTGTGCAAAACAAGTTTTTGCACAGCACACCTACAGATTTTGTCCAAACATCACGCAAATTGGTACACAGTCTCTCTAGAGCCATTCAACGAAACCGGTCTTTCAGATTTCTCAGACTCCATCCTGATTGGTTAAGATTGGCTTCCAAATTTCACAGGAGTGCTCAGTTTCAAACAAAATGCTGCAAATCATGAACACATCGCGTGATTTCCGTGAAATTGTGCACCCACATTCCCACTAGGCCGAGGACGAAATGCCACATGAACAATTTCAACTCAGCCTCAAGGTGGCGCTATAACTGGCCGAAAAGTGTTTTTACCTCTAACTGCACGGATCTGTGGATAACCTGGTGGAGACCTGTGCCCAGAAGGGCACTTTTTCTAGTTATTGTTATGCTTGTATTTGCCTGTATCTCCTCCCTGTCTATCTTTCTATTCCATATTTTCTGTGTATTCTGCATCTGCAATTTACAGATTATGCGATATTTTTCTCATCACACGGATAAGACACACACACACACACACACACACACACACACACACACACACACACACACACACACACACACACACACACACACACACACACACACACACACACACACACACACACACACACACACACACACACACACACACACACTCTGTCATCCTCTGTCCTCGGGGCTGGACCATTAATGGCCAATTTACAGGCTTCCAGAGGTCAAGGGTCACAGCTCTGATTGAAGGTCTAAGGGCTCATCAATACTAACCAGCCACTGGCGTGCGCTCGTGCACACACACGGTCACACGCACGCACGCACGCACACTAACACATGTGTCCACTAACAGTCACGCATGAACAGACACACACACACACACACACACACACACACGGTCACGCATGAAGTAGCATGTTAGCATTAGCATCATTACCAGTGCCATCCATCCATCTAAGCATTGACAGGTCACAGGTGTGTGAATAGAAAAAAAAAGAAAAGGAAAAGAAAAAATAAAACACTGCTTTTCCTCCTTGCAGTATAGAATGGGACCAAAGTAAACCTCGTACCGTACCTCCAAATGTTTATGTTCTGCAGTATAGAATGGGACCAGAGTAAACCTCGTACCGTACCTCCAAATGTTTATGTTCTGCTGTCGCACAAAAGTAGACAAATTGCAGTATACGTTGTGAGCTTGTAGATATAGACTATGTCCCCTATTTTAAGTAAAACAAACAAATAATAATAAAAAAAGGAACAGTTTTGGACATGCAAGGTGTCCGCCCCACCGGGCAGCAACGAAATTCAATGACATCTGAATGGAAAGCACAATACATGGCATATAACCTGAGGCATTGGGGACGGTAACCATTTAACCCGTTATAATATATTAAGACCTGAGGCCCATTCCACAAAATGTCAGGTCTTTCTTTTTACGATTCCAAAAAATGCCTTCTAAACCAAAATCAGTAGTTCTCAAAAACTTTATTGTGCCAAGGTACAATAAAGTACCCTTCACCTTTCCACAAGGACGAGCAGTGCACCAAAGCATTATGGGAATTGTAGTCCAGGAAGGAAGTGAGCCCCAGTGTCTGTGACAGCACGGACACTGCTAAAATCTTAAATATCTGAAAACCACATATTACACACACAAAGACCCCCCAGGAAAGTGCTCTAAATCTTCTAAACGCCATGAACATATATATACAATTCCATCGCGACATGTTGTGAGGTTGCATGTTGGCCCAAGATTGTTTTTAAAGCATGACATCTTCTGGAAAATGTGTGAATATTTCCACCTATAAATGACAATAATGCCCAGGTGGCATGTTTTAATGGAGGGTCTGTGACGTCAACGTGGATAATAGCATGCAGACATATACACACATACACACACACACACACACACACACACACACACACACACACACAAGGATGAGGGAAGACAGAAATACATGAAGAAAACAAGGAGGTTGAGACAGACGAATGGGAAGTTATAGAGGGCACATAGAGAAATAAAGGTTGAAAACTGTGTGTGTGTGTGTGTGTGTGTGTGTGTGTGTGTGTGTGTGTGTGTGTGTGTGTGTGTGTGTGTGTGTGTGAGAGAGAGAGAGCAGAGGGAGTTGTGTCCACCCATACATGATGAGATGTAAATGAGACGGCATTTTGATCCCATAGGTAGACCCCCCGATGCATATCAATCAGCCCCATCACACACACACACGCACACACACACACACACACACGCACACGCGCACACACGCACACACGCACACACACACACACACACATGCGCGCGCACACACACACACACACACACACACACACACACACACACGCAAGCATGCACACATGCGCGCACGCACACACACACACTGGGGATGTCAACGGTTAGCCGCTTATTAGCCAAACATCCAAATATGCTTATCGGTACATTTGCATAATAAATACTGTTGTTCTGCATAAAATGCTTTTCCATTACACAGAGGTCACGATTCACCAACACCACATCCATGCGAGCGTGCATGGCGCACGCACGCAGCTTCTTTCATTTCCCTCACTCCCCTGTGTCTTTCTGTGTCCGTTGTTCAATGTCCATCCTCCCAACCCATTCTGACCTGAGATCAGATTCATACGAGGTTTCCACTGGACACACACTGGTCTGATTAACCCATTCTGACCTGAGATCAAATTCTAAAAATGTCAGTCGTTCTTCGATTTTTGAAAAATAGCAGACCTACAAGCTACGAGCTTGTAGATCTGCTATTTTTCAATAGCTAAAGCATAACATGATGCGAACACCAAAATGGGTTCCCGTTTTAGAATGGGTTAACCTGCGCGACTTGACAATAAGCAAAGGTAAACGCGTAGATGAATTGCAAATTAAAAAAGACAGTGTGTGTGTGTAACTAAATGGAAACTAAATAAAAACTAAGCTATGATGACTAAAACTAAGACTAAATATATTGGAAATGTCATCAACAAATATAAACTAGACTAAAATGTTAGGGACTATAAAGAGATCCAGTATAAGTCATTTTACAATTAGTTGCATGCTGAAAATAGACGATCTACAAGCTCACAACGTGTCGCAGTCTATTTTCAGCAAGTGAAAAAAACTGTCGTTACGACGGCATCAAGGCCCGCCAAAATACATTTTGTTTGACTGAATCAACTGTAGATTTAGTCGACTAAAATCTTATGATATTTAGTCGACTAAAACTAGACTAACACTAAAACATTCCAGGTGACACTAACACTAACACTAAAATCAAAATTAGCTGCCGAAAACACTGCATCGACTGCATTGGGAAAGTGTCATAGTAGCTTGTTTACAACTGAAACGGACTTCCTGTGCATATCTTCCTCTTCAAAATAAGAGCCACATGTAATGATTAGTCAACACTAGTTTTATTTCTAAGTCTACTTACAGGACATTAACATCACATTTGAGTTCATTTTGAATGCCCGTCAGATTTCTCTACATAACTGTCTCAGCTATTGGTGCGCATACAGTATGTGCCTTGCATGCCTTTGATCTACACGCGGAAAACATTTTGACGACGTATGGCGCACTGGCGCATCGGCTGTGTGCCCCCCTGATTATTAATAACATCTAAACGTGTAAGATGTAAACACAACATGGACATAGTACTCTTATTATGCATATCGCATTCTCGGCCGAGAAACATTTTCGGGAAAAGAAGAAGAATGGTTCAAGCCCATTGATTAAGATTCGAGTGCCAACCCTAACGAGCGAAGGTTCGAACGCTGAATGTTCGGGGGCTGAAAGAGAGTGTGGCCTAGCGGTCCAGGCCCATGCCACACATAGACTTTGTCCTGACAGCATGTAGCGTGTACGTCGCGTGTTCGAGTCCCGTTCATGACGACCTTTGCTCGCGTGTCTCTCCCTCTTTCCTGTCAATCTTCACTTGTATATATCAATTAAAAAAAATGCAGAAAAGCCAAAAATCGTTTTTTTTAAGAAAAAAGTATCAACACCGCAATGAAGAAATACTCCGTTACAAGTAAAAGTTCGGGATTCAAAATGTACTTGAGTAAAAGTACCAAGGTATTGGCATGAACGTGCACTTAGAGTACCGCAAGTATAAAGTACTCATTGTGCAGAATGTCTCATTTAAAAATATTTTGAAAATAGCAGATCTACAAGATCTACTTGTTGAGCGGCTATTTAGCCCACCAGATGTCTTTCACTGTGTACATCTTGACTGATGGTGGAGTGCAGCGGAAAGTAGCACACCCGGGAGCTGGGATGCCATTGGCTAGCGATGATGTCACCTCTTCCTGGAGGCTGAGCGGCGAGCCGTGTGATTGGCTGACGGAGGGCCAGACAGTATAAGGGGGGAGCCGGGAGGGCTGCTGAGGTATCACTTCCATTCACATACAGTGTGCGCACGTGCGCGCGTGTGTGCGTGCGTGCGTGACCACTCCCCTAACAGATAGTGAGGAATACAGGCAGAGCTATTAAGAGCTGTGTCCGTCATGCAGACATTGGAGTACCTGCTGAGCTGAGCTCACTAATGGACGCGCACGTACACACACGCGCAACACACACACACACACACAGTAATACGAATTTCACTCACACAAATGCACACCATCAATACGCACGCACGCAATCAAGCATGCATACATACCCCACCCACCCACCCGCACATTATCGCACACACACACACACACACACACACACACACACACACACACACACACACACACACACACACACACACACACACACACACACACACACACACACACACACCTGATGATGGGGGGTTGGTTGGGGATGGTGGAGGGAGGTGGGTGTTGTCTCTCTGTTGTTACCAGGCCGTTGTCATGGTAATACAGATGGAGCGCATCCTACTGCCCCCCCTCCCCCTCCCCCCCATCCCACGCACACTGACACACACACCCTGTAATGTGTATATGAACACCTTTTTGAGAGCAAGCCCTTGCAAGTCCTTTCTTAGCACACTGGAGAGAAAAAGAGACTGTATGTATGACCCCATGAGGAGGATGATGTGCAGTGTGTGTGTGTGTGTGTGTGTGTGTGTGTGTGTGTGTGCGTGTGTGTGTGTGTGTGTGTGTGTGTGTGTGTGTGTGTGTGTGTGTGTGTGTGTGTGTGTGTGTGTGTGTGTGTGTGTGTGTGTGTGTGTTTAAAAACAGAGTGTGATGTCAACGATCCCAGGAGAGCGAGGTAGATGTGTTCTTTGCAGGGATTGCTCATGGGAAATTAGCTCGCAGCGATAGACTGCTACAGTCACCCACAGTCTGTATGTGTGTGCGTGTGTGTGTGTGTGTGTGTGTGTGTGTGTGTGTGAGAGACTCTTGCTGTAACACACATCCCCCCCCCCCACCCTCACTACCCCCATTCATCTTTTCATTTAATTTTTTTAGAGCATGATGTCATTGCAGTTTTGTTATTGCCAGCATAGCTGCTGGTATTTCCCTCCAAGACATCAGCTGTTAAACTATAGGATTTTAAGCAAACCTGCTGCATTTTAAACTCTATGTAAAAATCCTATATGTGAAACGGCGAGAGATTTATACACAATGAATGACATTTTCTTCTGTAACACTTTATTATTGGATATATTTTTTTAGATGCCAATCTCTCCCATCTTGCTGCATGTGTTATCTCCCTCTCCTGTGAAAGTGTCTGGTTGGTCTGTGTGTGTGTGTGTGTGTGTGTGTGTGTGTGTGTGTGTGTGTGTGTGTGTGTGTGTGTGTGTGTGTGCGCGCGTGCGTGCGTGCGTGCGTGCGTGCGTGCGTGCGTGCGTGCGTGCCAGAGAGAAAGATGGAGAGAGAGAAAAAGAGTGCACTTTTCAAGATTATTTGAAATGTGTCTGATTTGCAGTGATAAGGGGAAAAAAGACGCTTCCCTATGGCTTGGTCTCAAGAGGAATACCAGAATGCTTGTCCCCAAAACAGTTGCCCAAGGGCGCAAATCCAACGCACTCGGAACAGTCTCTGAAGTCTGAACGTAACCTCAGAAAATTATGCCTAAACCTAACCTTATTGCTAAACTTACCCTCAGTAAACTATGCCTTATTCCTAAATTTAACCATGACTAACCCTGATCATATTTCTAATCATATCCTCAGTAAAAACAAAGAATACAAGAACCGCCTATAGCTTGCTTTCGGCAACAACACAAAAAAAGCAAATTAAAATAAAAATGTTTTTGGGTTACCTTAAATTAGAGTGTCCGCCCTGAGACTGGGAGGTCGGGGTTCAATCCCCAGGCCGGGTCATACCAAAGTCTCTAAAAATGGGACCCAGTGCCTCCCTGCTTGACACTCAAGGGTTGGATTGGGGGTAAGCCCCTGCGACATACTAGCGTCATGTGCAGGGGGTGTAGTTGTACATCAAGCTGCCTCACGCTACAGAAACAGGAGATAGGCTCCTGCCCTGTTGGCCTCATGGCTCGGCAAGGCTACTTACTTACTTACTTAAATGCGTCAACTTCTGGAATGGGGCCTTTTTGTGCGGGGTTGTTCTTTGGTGTGAAACATTCCAAACCAGAAGGCCTAATAATATAACAAAGACTCTCTCGGATCAAAAGAATGAAGGCCATGGGAGCTATAGGGCATTTCATTGTGTTGGGAATCAGTATTTGTTTCAGTCAGGTGAAGTGCAAATGGCCGCCCGCCATCATTCAACAGCCTCTTGGCCCCCGTGGGGGTCAGCAAGAGCCAAAGGTGAAGTTTAGATGAACAATGGCTATAATCTCCTGCTGCAAATCCTCTCACTACGCCAGAATAGGCCTTTTCACAAGTCGTCACGTTGGTTTCCACGTAAAACAATGCATGATGGGTTTGAAAAGGAATACCATTATGTGTCTTCTTCTTGCTCACAAAGTCCAAAACGTGCCGCTATAGGAGTCTGTATTATTATTATTATTATTGTTATTATCCGGTAAGTTGTATTTGGAGACGGTTACGTTTATTCACATGATTTACATAGTCAGTGTTGTTTTTGCCAGCAAATTTCTATTTTAGTTTTAGTCATAGTCTCTTGGCTGTAGTTTTCACTTAGTTTTAGTCACCCGGAATGTTTTAGTGTAGTTTTAGTCGACTACTGTAAGTATCATAAGATTTTAGTCGACTAAATCTACAGTTCATTTAGTCGACTAAGGTGTATTTTGGCGTGCCTTGATGGCGTCGAAATGATAGATTTTCAGCATGTAACCAAGTGTAAAAAGACTTATACTGGATCTCTTGTCCACTACTCCCTTCCTAACATTTTTGTCTAGTCTTTATTTGTTGATGAAATTGTCAATATACAGTATTCAGTCATCATAGCTCAGTTTTCATTTAGTTTCCCCATTTCGTTTCCGTCAGTGAAAAAAAATGTAGTCGACGAACATTAGTTTTAGTCGACGAAATCAACACTGCTCCGAGATATGCACAGTTCTTTATATTATGTTATATGAAGTGTTCCAGGACAAACGAGATGCAGGTGAGAATAAAAATGCTGAATTAAGAGACAGGGAACATCATTGAAATGAAGACGGGTTAGGTTACCGTATGGTCTCAGCTGAATTTTAGCCATGTTTGCATTGCGTGGACTAAACCTCGCTCCCTCCCTTCTGGGATACATTCAGGTTTATTGCAGCCAGTGTTGTTTTAGTCGACTAAAACTACCTTTTTTTTCCCACTGACGAAAACGAAATGGAAACTACATGAAAACCAAGCTGTGACGACTGAAACCGAGACTAAATATGCTGACGATTTCGTCAACAAATAAAAACTAGACTAAAATGTTAGGAAGGGACTATAGTGGACAAGAGATCCAGTATAAGTCATTGTACACTTGGTCACATGCTGAAAATAGCAAATCTACAAGCTTTTAGAGCGGCTATTTTCAGCAAGTGAAAAAAAAGGCATTACGTCGGCATCAAGGCCCGCCTAAAGACATTTTGTTTGACTAAATCAACTATAGATTTAGTCTATCTTATGATATTTTGTTAACAAACATTCCAGGTGACAAAAATGTGACTAAAACTAAATGAAAACTATTCAAGAGACTATGACTAAAACTAAAATTAGCTGCCAAAAACAGCATTATTATTTGGAGCGAAAAGAGCGAAGAGATGAAAAGGAGAGGATTATGAGAGTCTGGAGAGAGAGAGAGAGAGAGAGAGAGAGAGAGAGAGAGAGAGAGAGAGAGAGAGAGAGAGAGAGAGAGAGAGTAGTGCTTGTACAATATTCTCTCCACAATTCTGCTTCACATTTGACCACATTTTAACAAATCTTTATAACAGTCATGACAATACATTACAAAACAATACAATACATAACAACAAAGTTATTAATACAACAATACAACATCAGAGCCAGGGGGGGATTACTAACAGAAAACATTAAAGAATGAACACAAAGCAACAGTTCTCCGCAGCTTTCTTATTTAGAAGTGGCTGAAGGCGTTTGCTGAAGGCTGAAGGCTGCGTGTCGCTGCGCAAGTGACGTCACTCATGCGACTCCTCCATGTCTCTCGCTGTCACTCAAGTGACTACTGGCCAATCACAGCGCATCTTTCCCAGGACTTATGTTACGCACGCGGAAGCTTGACATTCAAGGCAAAATGCTTTGCAAGGAATCTCTGGGAAAATTGTGCCTTCATTTTGTGACCCGTGTCTCAGAGCCGGAAAGGGGCGTCTACATTATGTCTATGTCTGCTACAGGTCTTACTCAAGAGGGGCACGACAAAGAAAGCCTAAGAAAAAAAAGCTAAACAGAATCCAGGTCTGGTGGTAAACGAAACGAGCATGCGCGCAAAACAAATTCACTGGACCCCACTCACGTGAATACGCTTGCGTTGTCGCGACTGCTCCCCAGTCCCCAGTGCTCCAAAAGCGCAAAAGCGCAGGTCTCATATTGGAAATGAACTATAGGCGCGTTATGTCGCTTCACGTTTGAAAGGCCCTTTAGGAAGAAATGACTTGCGAGTTGCGACTCACGACAAATGCGGGCCCGAGATACAAAAATGCATCCCAATAAACCACTGTTTGGGAAACACTAGGTCTCAGGTGTACATAAAACAAGAATTAGGTGTTGTGATGGTAAATGGCGTAGGTATAGGATTTGAACCCAAAACAATGGGATAAGGGAACTTTGACAGTGGCAGTGTCAACACCAGTGTGGTTTTTGGCAGTACATTTTGATTTTAGTTTCGGTCATAGTCTCTTGAATAGTTTTCATTTCGTTTTAGTCACATTTTAGTCACCTGGAATGTTTCAGTGTCGGTCTAGTTTTAATCGACTAAATCTACAGTTGATTTAGTCGACTAAAATGTGTTTTGGTGGGCGTCGATGCCGTCGTAATGACTTTATTTTTCCACTTGCTGAAAATAGCCAATCTACAAGCCCACAACACGTTGTGAGCTTGTAGATCTGCTATTTTCAGATGAAAATTATAGTGGATCTCTTGTCCACTATAGTCTTAGTCTTTTATTGGCGAAATTGTCCGTATACTCTATAAGTCTTAGTTTTAGTCATCATAGCTTAGTTTTCATTTAGTTTCCATTCAGTTTTCGTCAGTGGAAAAAGGCAGTCGACGAACATGTTTCGTCTTAGTTTTAGTTGACGAAAACACAACACTGGCTTCTTCAACTCAGTTTAATAACCCAGTTAATGCCATTCAACATTTTGAAAAGCCTTTGAAGCCACGGTTCATCACAAAGCGCTGTATTCAGTATTCACACATGCACGCACACTCATATTTCCACACGCACGCACGCACACACGCACACATGCAACGCATGCACGCTTATACAGACACTGGAACAATCTAAGCACACAGACACACAGCTGCCCTTCACGGCCATAAGCCTGCAGGGGTGTGACAGGCAGACACTCCAAAAGAGGATTTGTGGTGAAAGCTTTTGGGGATATGGGAGGAGAGGGTGTGTGTGTGTGTGTGTGTGTGTGTGTGTGTGTGTGTGTGTGTGTGTGTGTGTTTGAGAGAGAGAGAGAGAGAGAGAGAGAGAGAGAGAGAGAGATAGGAGGAGGAGAAGACAGGATTACATGGCAGCTATTTACACTTTCCGGCTTCAGGAGACGCACAAACAGGCGTAATAAGAATAATAATGTGGTCATATCTTTTTTACGGTTAGCTCAGTGGCGACTAATACAGAGTGAAGGCTTAACCGATACAAAAACACAGGGACGCCCTGGGGGGATTGTTGACTTGCTGGTTGCTGGCTTAAAACTCATTTAGACCTGAGGACGATTCTACAAATGCCTTCTAAATCCTGAAAAATGTGTTTTCATTGTGATACCGATAAATATGAAGTGAAAGTTATTATAGTTAGTTCCATTGATCCAAGCTGAAACGCCATCACTTGATTGATAATTAAAATAAACTAAGCATGCTCTGAAAATGCTTAGTGTGCAAAAAAAAAAGGGCTGGGAAGCTCTGGACAAAAGCCATGCATGTAGGAATGCGTTATGCATTTGAACCAGGGCCACTGAAACGTTATCCATTTGAACCAGTAGGGCCACTGAAACGCCTCGCGTGCCCGGTATCGAGTCGGTCGGACCCACGGTTCTCCAGAACCACCACAAAAGGCTCTGCTCAGGCTCTGCCAGTGGGCCTATATAATCAGCCTAAATCCCCTCGCCTGTGCAATTCCCATGCCTCTGCCTCAGCCAATTGATTGCCATGGCAAGCCCACACCTGCGAGTGCAAATTGATTACTTTTCACAGTCAGTTTGCACTCTTCAGGCACAGGCAGACAAACAGATACTAGATCTCTATATACAGATATATAAAATATATAGTTCTTGAATGGAACGTGCATTAACCCATTCTGAACGGGCACCCATTTTGGTGTTGGCATCATGTTATGCTTTATCTATTGAAAAATAGCAGATCTACAAGCTCACCGAGTGGCGCGATACGAGCTTGTAGGTCTGCTATTTTTGAAAAATCGAAGAGCGACTGACATTTTTAGAATCTGATCTCAGGTCAGAATGGGTTCATCAGACCAGTGTGTGTCCGGCGGAAACCTCGTATGAATCTGATCTCAGGTCAGAATGGGTTAACAAAGCAAGCAACCTAATTAGACCTTTGGCCTGCTTTTGGCATAAAGGATATCTATTTTATAGATATAACAAATCTACAGTGAGATCTTTGTAAGGGCATGCACTTATGGAAGCCACCGCAGAAGTCACACATCACTGTTTCATCAATCCTGCAGGACTAGGATTTTCGCAAATATTCCTCTGGACAGCACGGGAGGGATGCAACACAAACCACGTGAGACCCATTTATATTTTGTGCCTATATTTTTTTTAAATCTACACTCACACAAATCAAACGCAGGCAAATTGTTTTTCATGGGGGACACCGCCCTGGCACAAAATCCTTTCGAAAGGGGCTTCTCTGGTCAATTTTTGGGTTTCTTGACATGAAAACCTGGACAGCCAATTGGCCAAGAAAGAAAAAAGAAAAAAAAAAAGAAAGAAACGATGGGATAGATCAGTGTTGTTTTTGGCAGCAATTTTTGATTTTTAGTTTTAGTCCTAGTCTCTTGAATAGATTTAATTTAGTTTTAATCACATTAAGTCACCTGGAATGTTTTAGTGTTAGTCTAGTTTTAGTCGACTAAATATCATAAGATTGTAGATTTTTGTTGACGAAATCATCAGTATACTTAGTCTTAGTTATATTTAGTCTTAGATGACTAAAGAGTCATCATAGCTTAGTTTTCATGTAGTTTCCATTTAGTTTTCGTCAGTGGAAAAAGGTAGTCGACGGACATTTTTCGTCTTAGTTTTAGTCGACGAAAACAACACTGGGTTAGATGCAGGGGAAATAAAATCGTCTTAAATTATTTTAGACCGTAATTCGTGGTTAACAATCCCGTTGCATTGACAGGACGGGGTGAGGGGCCGCTGGGGCCGAGCGTATACTAACTGCTCCTGCGTTCGTAAGTGCTTAGAAAAAAACATCATCCAAACCACTGGGCTGTCGCCAGCGCAAGCTTAACCCATTCTGACCTGAGATAAGATTTAAAAAAAATGTCTTCGACATCCTGACAGTTTTCCATTCTGACCTGAGATCAGATTCTAAAAAATGTCTTCTATGTCAGTCGCTCTTCGATTAATTATTTTTTTAGCAGACCTACAAGCTCGTAGCGCGCCACTCGGTGGCGCACTATGAGCTTGTAGATCTGCTATTTTTAAATAGCCAAAGCATTACGTAATGCTAACACCAAAACGGGTTAGCATTCAGAATGGGTTAAAAAGGGATATGTTGATTACATCTGCTTCCGCATGTGATCGCAGTCCCGTCAGCTGCACGCATAGACTGTAAAAAAATATGGACAAAGCGTTCCCCGGGTCTAACATGGACGTAAAATGAAGCCTGTTATTCCTGCACTGTAAGTCGCCATCTTTCTAGATCCGTTTTGGCCCAGCTGGACATTGGCTGGCCCAGACAACGAGGCGGGATTTCCCCCTTCCTCTCCGTTGGTTTTTATTTTGACTCGAGTGGGAGGGGAATCCCGATCATAGACTGTAACGGTAGCCACGCCCCTCAGAACATGCACGACTTTATGGTAATTTCTTTAATAAATGGGACCATAATTTTCCAAAAAGAATATTATGACATGAGAAATGAGACTTTAAACTAGTGACTGGAAGCAGAAAGTATTCATGACCATGTTTATTAAGGTAATACAGTCTAGGTGAAGTTGGGCCCAAATACATGGACTTCTATGGGGCTATGGGTTTTTCTGGGTCCAATGACAGCGCCACAACAGGCCATTATACGAACTTTCAGGAGTTTCAGGCTTCACAAAATATCTGTCTGACTGCCCCCCTGGCTGCACGTCACAATGTGAGCTGCATTGGAGTTGTTCCAGCGAGCTCGATATAATAATAATGTATACTGTATGGCAACCTCGTACAAGAGCCAATTAAGACCCGCGGGCGCAGCTTGTTACAATTCGATTCAACTAGGACCTGTACGTGCCCGTCGGCCAACCGGCCTACTTGAAAACTATCGATTGCAACTTGGGAACAATACCTGTTGTCAGCTTGTCATAACACCGGTCTGTCTGTGTCCCACATGGAGATCTCTGTATCCGTCTGTCTGTCCTGTGTGACTGAAGAGGGCAAACCTGGCCAACTGTGAAAAGTGGACTGGTTAAGTAATCAATTGTCAGGTGTGTGGTTGCCGCGGCAATCAATTGGCTGAGGCAGAGGCTGGAAATTGCACAGGTGAGGGGATTTAGGCCGATCTACAAGCTTGTAATGGATTAAAAGTACAAATTTGGGTCTGAGATGTAGTGGAGTTAGAAGTAAAAGTACTGGAAATTGGAAATACTCAAGTAAAGTACAAATAGTACAGTACTTAAGTAAAAGTACTTAGTTACTTTCCACCACTGCCTAACCATAACCGCAAGCAACGGGAACAGCGCACGTTCCAGCGCCAGTCCGACCGTTGTTCCCCGCATGTCGGAACTAAATGCTCCGTCGGAATTACCGATCGGATCCCAGTGTTAGATAACACAAATGTCACCCCCACCCGCCCAGCCCGCCGCCACCATGTGGTGCCAGGCTGTCATTGCAGTAACATACTGCAGAGTGCAGGGGTGGAGAGTGACCTTCCACCCTCCGCAGAATCATTAGGGGATCGGGATGGGGAGAGTCTGCTGGCACGATGGCTGCCACATGCTGGCTAGGGTCACTGAGGAACAAGACTAGGGCCCTGGAAGAGCAGAGGGACAGGTCAGAGAGAGAGAGAGAGAGAGAGAGAGAGAGGGGTAGTATAATGGTATCAAGGTACCAGTGTTGTTTTCGTCGACTAAAACTAAGACGAAAGATGTTCGTCGACTACCTTTTTCCACTGGCGGAAACTAAACCAAGACTAAATATACTGACAGGAGGGGCTTCAATTTAACGTTCATGGCAATAAAGCATGTTGAATTGGAGAGCGAGTGAGACAGGAGAGGAAGATAATGGGTGTGTGAGAGAGAGAGAGAGAGAGAGAGAGAGAGAGAGAGAGAGAGAGAGATAGATATACAGAGAGAGATGGGTGAAAAGGGAGAAAGTGTCTGGCAGACACAGAAAGAAAGGATTAACTTAAAAAACAATCAAAGAGCAACTGCTACCGGGTGTGTGCGTGTGCGTGTGTGTGTGTGTGTGTTCTCTCCACGGTGCAGAATGAGGGGTTATAGCACTGCAGGAGACCACAGCAAGGCAGTCACATTGTCCCAGTTAGTTACAGAGACATGCTAGGAACATTGGGGGTATACTGCAGACACAATAGACAGGCAGTGCGTGTGTGTGTGTGTGTGTGTGTGTGTGTGTGTGTGTGTGTGTGTGTGTGTGTGTGTGTGTGTGTGTGTGTGTGTGCGCGCGCGTGTGTGTGTGTGTGCATGCATGCGTGCATGCATGCATGCTTTCTCATGTACTTCTATCTAGCCACGTCCTCATACGAATAGAACAATGAAGACAATCCTGGAAAGTGCAGACGTTTTGTCGGGCTCTCCCACATTGTGTGTGTACTGTGTGTGCGTGCGCGCGTGTGTGTATTCATAGTTAGCGTTAGCATACTACTGTCTAGACCAGGGGGATCAGGACTAATCTCGCTGCACTGATACAGCTGATGTACATTGGCTTTTACTCAGCAGTGTACGACCACACCAGTGTCTCTCCTGTCATTCAGCATGCCCAGTGTTGTTTTTGGCAGCAAATTTCTCATTTGGTCTCTTGAATATAGTTTTCATTTAGTTTCAGTCACATTTGAGTCAACCTGGAATGCTTCAGTGTTTAGTTTTATTTAGTCGACTAAGGGCCGATTCATACTCCTATTTTAGAGCCGAATAAAAGTCGGTTCGGCTCTGTAGACTAGAGCCTACAATGTGACGTCATTTGAGGTTCGGGGGGGGGGGGGGGGGGGGGCGGGTACCATCCTAAAGTCGGCTCTTCGGTGCTACTGAAAATTTCTGACGAGCCGAAATCATTTCAGCACTACAGCGCCGAAACAGCGGTAAAATAGGAGTATGAATCGGCCCTAAATCTACAATCGATTTAGTCGACTAAAATGTGTTTTGGCAGGCCTTGACAGCCATGCAACAAGGTTGTGTCACGAAACCATGTGACTCCCATTGGAAATGCATTGAGGCGGCCATGACACACAGAAGACACAGGACACAGGTGTGTCTTTTAGGAGTGAATGAGGCCTATCTATATTCAACATATTAGCCAATCAAACTAAACTTAATAGATGCAAGCAAAACAATAATAGAATGGCACAGACAGTGTATGAAGATCGAATAATGAGAACATAAACAGTCTGAGGGAAGAGAGACAAAAAAAGATTTGTCTTTTGGTTTACACCGCCAAGGAACAAGGAACGTCAACTGAAGATGTCTCTCTCAAACATAATAAACCCCAAAATTGCAAAACACTCGCTTCAGGTCCTTTTTTGTCTTTATTTCATTCTTTAGATATAGACTGCGTTCACTTCATGGGGCCAGTCCAATAGCGGCTCTCCTACATAGACTATGCTGCGCATTGAGCGTGGGGACAACCAACTGGGCCAAGTCATGGACCGGAAGTATAGGCAGAAATGCATTGGACTCAGGCTAACAGCCCAGCTTTAATGATCTTAAATCCCTTTATTTTAAATGGTTTTGTGGTAATAGTATACAACATAAACATTAAAGAGACTTTAGCTGTTACTGTACAATACTTTAAACAGTTGTCATGTTGCACACATGCTCAACATAGCTCTCGTTTGCGCCGCCCTCGTTGAAAACAATGTATATTTCCAACTCCAGCGCGGCTGGAGTTTTCAGGCTGCATGAACAGCGCTCGAGCGTTCCGTTTCTGCCCCCTCTATATCGTAACTCTTCTGTTAGATGGCTCTGCAGTGACCCAGACAGACGCCGTCCTCACAACACCGTCCTGATGATGGAGTGGCGAGGCGACAACCGGGGCACGCCAAACGGCTATAACTGACACCAGGCTCACCACCACAGCCGCAGACAACATCACAAGCTGTACACAGACACGCCCTCGTGCCATTATACCACACCAAAAGCCATAAAGCTAACACATGAGGGCTGGCTGCAAGCGACGTGGCGGCTATAGACACACACACACACACACACACACACACACACACACACACCGTGGAGTCGGTTCTCCTCTAAGGCTGGGAATGCTGGACACTAACACAAGCCCTACAGAAATCCCTGGACGGGTCCTGCTACACCAGAATGCTGTGTGGTACTGAACATCAACCAGGATGAGCACATCACCAACAAGCGTCTGTACGGGGCATTTACCAAGTGTAACAGAGAAGATAGCGGTAAGGAGGATGAGACTAGCTGGCCACTGTACGGGGCATTTACCAAGTGTAACAGAGGAGATAGCAGTGAGGAGGATGAGACTAGCTGGCCACTGTACGGGGCATTTACCAAGTGTAACAGAGGAGATAGCAGTGAGGAGGATGAGACTAGCTGGCCACTGTACGGGGCATTACCAAGTGTATCAGAGAAGATAGCAGTAAGGAGGATGAGACTAGCTGGCCACTGTACGGGGCATTTACCAAGTGTAACAGAGGAGATAGCAGTAAGGAGGATGAGACTAGCTGGCCACTGTACGGGGCATTTACCAAGTGTATCAGAGAAGATAGCAGTAAGGAGGATGAGAGTAGCTGGCCACTGTACGGGGCATTTACCAAGTGTAACAGAGGAGATAGCAGTAAGGAGGATGAGACTAGCTGGCCACTGCCCCCGACACCAAGAACTCCCGGACAAAAAGCTTGTACTGTGGGAACCAACACACGGGCATCGATCGAGAGGACGTCCCACACCTATACCCACACCTACTGCTTCTAAATCCTGACAGTTTTCTGAAAAACCCATGTTTCTATGTCAGTCGTTCTCAAACATTTTCATGTCAAGGACCCCCAGGAATGTATGTAATTGGCTGCCGATCCCCATCTGGAAATATGTTGTTCCAGGGACCCCCTCCAGAAGCAAAGACATGAGTTAAAAACGTTCGCTCTGAAAGAATATATATTCAAAGATTTGGGCCACATTTTCACGACTTTTCACAAATAGCAGACCTACAAGCTCGCTATGAGCTTGTAGGTCTGCTATTTTTCAATAGCAAAAGTATAACATATTTTCTTAAAACACCAAAAGGGGTTCCCGCCCCAAAATGGGTTAATATCAGAATACTGATATATTATTGATTTCAGCTGTTACAATTCCAAAACATGCAAACATGACCCACTTTAAATACTTCAGTCTATATTTACAGTAGCTTAATGATTTGTATTCAAATGTTTTTGCGTCCAATGTATTTGGATTCACTTCGTAAGGTTAGCATAACTATAGCTAAATGCATTTTTAAATAAAAAAAAGTTACATTTCAGGATTTCCAATAAAAAAATGGCAAAACAAATAATTCAGGATTTTAATTCAAATATAGCAAGAAAATCGCTGATCTACAAGCTCAAAAGGCATCACGCTGCGGCGCGTTTTGAGCTTGTAGATCAGCAAAATGATGCTTCGACAGTAATATCATGCAATGTGGCCCCTCTGGAGTGAGTGTGGAAATATAGTGGCCCTTCTCCATCGTCAATGTTGCCCACCCTACCCTGCCTGGACTACACAAGACCAGGGGGGACTGCCTGGAGGAGAATGCCTGGAGCCTCACTCCCAATCTTTCGCCGTAGTCTGAAAACCCACCTTTTCGGACTCCATCATGGCCCGTAGCACTTGCCCTAGCCCCTTAGATAGCACTTTTTGTAGACTTAGATAGCATTTGATGCTGACTTATAGCATGTTATGTAGACAGCACTAGAATTGCATTGTATGTAGCCATAGCACTTTATAGTATATATGTATAGCATAGTATAGTACATATGTATAGTTTATATGTATAGTTTAATTATATAGATATTCCACTGTTACGTTCTTAGCTTACGCATGCTTCATGATAACTACTTTTTATGTATGTGATGTATTGCCATGCTTTTTGTTCTTGCTTAACGGGAACCCCTTTTGGTGTTGTGTAAACGTTATGTTATACTTTAGATGTTGGAAAAAATAGCTATAGCTATAGCTAATAGATCTGCAAGCTTGTAGATGAGCTTGCAGGTCTGCTATTATTTATAAAAACAAACGTGAAAATGTGGCGCAAATCTTTGAATATATATTCTTTCAGAGCAAACCTTTTTTTTTTACTCTAGTCCCTGGAACAACATATTTTCAGATGGGGGGTCAAATACAGATCATTCTGGGGGTCCTTGACATGAAAAATGTTGAGCACTGACATAGAAACAAGATCTTTCAGAGAACCGTTAGGATTCAGAAGCAATTGTTTTTTAGAACGGGGCCTCGGGTGGTTTAATTCGGGTTGAGCTGCCCTCCTCCTGCCTACATTACGGTTACCGTCCAGGCTAACAGTACAGTGTCCCAAGCAGACACAATGTCCTGCAGTTGTTGTCATATACAGTAGCTTCATATTTCTTGACATGAGCTTGATTCACTGTAGGGTTTTTGGTCCTCGGCGTGTACGGTACGACCACATGCTTTTTGTTGACCTGCTCCTGACATCTAATATATGCTATATAAAGCCTGCAAAACAATGTGTCACAATGTGTCACATACACACAATGCTATAACAGAAGTGTGTGCACACACACACACAGACACACACACACACACGCATACACACACACCCCATTTGTCCCAGGAATCAGGGCAGATATTGGGTTTCAAGCGAGCGTCCAGAATTAGCCCAAAGTAGAACTGATACTACATGTACTGTAGGAACACACCCTTCAGTCTGTTCATTCACACACACACACACACAAACGCAGTCGCACACACACACACACACACACACACACACACGCACACACACACACGTCACACACGCGTCTGTTTATTTCTCACTCACACACACACACACACACACACACACACACACACACACACACACAGTCAGTACAGGATCTATATGAGATCATCATCCGCCAACTAACAGGCTATATAGCATTACAGGCACACAGAATTGAAATCAAGACACATCTAACATACGCACACGCGCGCACACACACACACACACACACACACACACACACGCACACACCTCACACACTCACCTGCACCTGCATGAAGGAGCCCCGGTAGAAGCAGCATGCGGCGGCTGACAGGGCGCTCCACAGACTGCACCGCTCCGTCATGATAACGGGTCTCTGACACCTCCTGGGCTCCTCTCCTCTCCTCGGTACCTACACTACCACCTCCTGGGCTCCTCTCCTCTCCTCGGTACCTACACTACCACCTCCTGGGCCAACCCGGCCGCCCTCGTCCTCCTCCTCTCTGCTGCTCCTCTTCCTCACGCCTGACCCCACCAGTCCTCTCCTCCTCAACACCTCGGATAGTATATATAATATATCCTCCACCGACCGCTCCTGTTTTCCTTCTTCTCACGTCCTCTCTCGTCTCCCTCCTGTCCTCCAAGTATACACCCAACGTGGACCGTCCTCTCCTGTCCTGTCCTCTCCTGTCCTGTCCTGTCCTCTCCTGTCCCTTGGAGGAGGAACCTGTCCAAGCCCTGTCCCGACACCCCTATACTGCCTCCCTCTCTCTCTCTCTCTCTCTCTCTCCCCGTCCGGCCGGCCGGCAGGGCTATAGCAGGCAGGCAGTAGTCCCGGTCGAGTCCCGGTCAACAGCAAGAAACCAAACGCGAAATGGGACCAAACCCCGCTATTTAAACGCTATAGTAACCGATCCTATATAGTGATTGGACCGGTATGTATAGCTAATACGACTGTAGCTGCTAACATAACACAGCTGGTTCCGATCACGGCTGTCGGCTACAGGGCAACGTTATACTGACATCTCTGGTGCTCCTGCCCCACGCCGGGTCTCTCTCTCTCTCTCTCTCTCTCTCTCTCTCTCTCTCTCTCTCTCTGCACTTGCTGCGCTTCACGCGGCTGCTAGGGATTACCTCATTGCTTGCTGATGAAAGGAGTGTGGGTGGGGGGAGGGCCGGCCAAGGGGAGTGTGAGGGAGGCAGGGAGGCGGGGTGTGGGTGGGGGGTTGCTGGCAGGCACAGGCAGAGAGAGAGAGAGAGAGAGAGAGAAGTGCTGTCGAATTGCAACCACCACCACAAGACCCCACCCACCCTATACCCAACCCACCCCCGCTTTTGCTTTCCAACCTCACTGAGACAATACGGTGACGGGGAGGAGAGAATCATGAGGGGGTTTATTTTTTTTAAGGAGAAAAGGAGGACAAAAAGTGATGGGAGATGGAAGCAGGAAGAAAGACAAGAGAGAGAGAGAGAGATATGGTGGTTAAATACATGATAAGAGGGAGTGAATAGTATCGCTATAGGGGGGGTGGGGGGGGGGGGAATAGATTAGGAGACCCTCTCAAAGGAATCTGTCCATTATTTGGCTCTGAAAGAAACTCAACTGCAGGGGTGGCGGGGGAAAGAATGCATGAACACGCACGCACGCATGAACACACACACACACACACACACACACACACACACACACACACACACACACACACACACACACACACACACACACACACACACACACACACACACACACACACACACACACACACACACACACACACACACACACACACACACACACACACTAGTCTTTAGCTATAGTGGAGATGCGGTGTGTAACGACATGGATTTTCGAAAACAAATTTGTTCAGCGCAAAATGATGCGTTCAAGTTCAGGAGACTTCGGGGGGGAAAAAAGCAATTCTCCTGAATGCGGCCTTCCTTCCGGTACATGGCATGGAAAGGAGAGGCATTTTGCATTTCTTTCACCATGTAGTGAAATGCTGCATTCGTGGTCTGGAAAGGGCGGTTGTTGTACAGACGGGTATAAAAGGGGCAGGGGCTGAAGCCCCCTTTGATTTGATGTCGGCGGTGGCGGTGGCCGGACCATGGTAACCACAAGGTTCCCGGTTCGAACCCTGTGGGCTCCACCCAGAGTTAGCGTTGAGGTGTCCTTGAGCAATGACACTGAACCCCCTAATTGCTCCTGATGTGCTGGTCGGTGCCTTTGCATGGTTTCCGCCGCCATCGGTGTGTGAATGTGTGTGTGAATGGGTGAATGTAATGCACAGTCTATATATATGTAAAGCGCCTTGGATAGAGGCGCTATATAAATGCACCGTTTACCATTTATGTGGCACGTTCCCTGTGTTCATGTGTCAGGATGTAATGATGCGGTTGTAAAAAGCGACGCAGACTGCTGCAATAGACACCTCGTTAGCAGCTGAAACACACAGGCAGGTGTGCTACAAGGAGAAAATGCTATATGATTTTGAACGGCCCATTTCACACTCAACACAACCACACACACACACACACACACACCAGGAGGGCGGGCTCTGTGACCTCATGCAGGAGTGTTGAGTCAGTGACATCATTGAGGACGCTTCACCATGGTAACACAGCAACAACCTTGACAGCATCCCACATTCTGACAGTGCACTTATAGGGGGGGGGGGGGAGAGAGAGAGAGAGAGAGAGAGAGAGAGAGAGAGAGAGAGAGAGAGAGAGAGAGAGAGAGAGAGAGAGAGAGAGAGAGAGAGAGAGAGAGAGAGAGAGAGAGAGAGACACCGGCCAATATTGACTATATTCACACTCCAAGCCATTTGCCTTTAAATTAATTAAATGATAAAATGTCCACCCGCAAATATATGAGGTTAGAGCAAAATGGCCAATGTTGTGAATATTCAATAGACTATATTATACTATATATTCAATAGAGAAATCACCTCCTCTCACAGTTTCTCACGCACGCAGCCACACCACCACGCACTGCACGCACCACGCACGCACAGAGTCTGGGGATAACAGTATAATCATGTTGCTAATCTGCATCATGAATGCATGGTAGGGAGTCAGATCACAGCTCAGAGAATGGCAGGAAGACAAGGCGACACACACACACACACACACACACCACCCCCCGGTCCGCCCCGGTAACAAGATGTGCACATGCCACACGCTCTACAGTGGACACACACACAACACACGCGCGCGCGCGCGACAGGCCAAACAGCACACACACCAAGGCCCCGCCCCCCCGCTTGATCATGATTGGCGGAAGGCCCCTCTCTATCCCGATTGGATGAAGGCTGGGCCACCTAGCCAAAAACTGAACCTATACGTTTGTTTGTTTTTACCCCTAGGGGTTAACTGGGGACAGGGAGAAACTCCTTATATGGTCAGCCCACTCTATAGTAGGGAGGATTATCACAAATAAATGAAATCACTGAATTTACCTTTAAAACGTATACATGGCGTTATCTGTCTTTTTTTGCTCTGCATGACATTCCACTCCACTGCTCCTATTTTGCTTGTCTTGCACATTCCATTATGCTTATCTTCTGTATATCCCTCGTCTCCTCACCACCTCCACTATCTCCTTGTCCCATATATCTCTGTCCTTGTTCCCCTTTAATCCCTCCTTGCCCCCCCCCACCCCCATACTGTGAATGCAAATTACACTTTGCCTGAAGACCCCCTCAAGGTGTCCGCAATTGAAAATAAGATTTTCTTTTTAAATAAACCTCATTTTCCTTCTTAAAAAAAAAAAAGAAGAAGCCATTTCACAATGGGGGAGGGGGTCCTTGCATATGTATGTCATGCATATCAATGTCAATCAATTCTTTGTATATTTCAGTAATAGGCTCTGTATTGTATGTACGTGTAAGTTTTTGTCTTATAGTCATGTCTGCCCCGTGCAATTTGTTCTCAAGTCCAAAGCAAATGGCAAGCAGAATTTGTAATTCATTTTAATTTGTAGTATCTTCCAGTGCAATGAATATGCCCTACTCACCACGACCGTAATTCTTCCCTACACTTCCCTCCAGTGTTGTCTGAAATCTAAGACGAAAAATGTTCGGCCTTTTTTCACTGACGAAAACTAAATGGAAACTAAATGAAAACTAAGCTATGATGACTAAAACTATACGACTAAATGTATTGACAATTTCGTCAACAGATAAAAACTAGACTAAAATGTTAGGAAGGGACTAGTGGACAAGAGATCCAGCAGTATAAGTCATTTTACACTTGGTTGCATGCTGGAAATAGCAGACAAAATCAACTGTAGATTTAGTCGACTAAAATCTTGTGAAACTTTGTAGGTGACATTCACACCAGAAAGCTTTGCTGCGATTAAAACGAATCCTGCTGCGCATTTTCAGAAAGTGCACTTCGTTTGGCAGGTGTGAAGGCTCATTCGAATCCTAATGCGTATCAAAGAACCGCTACTACTCCGAGCAAAAACGGGGGTTTCGCTTCGCTTCCAATCGCACTTGATTATGATTCGGTGCAGGTGTGAATGCACTCCGCAGTAAATAAAGGAAATGAAACAATGAAACAATGTGGCGGGTGAGGAGCTGAACACAGTTGGAGACGGAGAAGGCATATTTTACGCAGCGCAAAGATGTCCCCTTACCGTGGATAGACGTGGTCGAATGAGGAGACTGAAGTCCTGATCGAAATGAGGACGAGTACATTAATCAATTGCTTAAGAAAACACATAAACACTGCAGTGCAGTGTAATAGTATTATAGCCTACAGAATATTCTGTCTGTCTGTCTGTGCCGTAAACATGGAGTGCTGTCACTGTGTGGGGACTGGGGAGTAGGGACTTTCATTTCGATAAACTTGTAAACATTTTGCGCTGCTGTCTGTTATATCAGTGCGCTCAGCGCTGTGCCTCCATGACCAAAAGAACAGTGCGTGGCTGTGTGCGTATATTGAGAGAGAGTTTATGAATGGAACACATTGATAAAGGTCCCCCCTGCTGCGTTTACAATTGCTGCGGATGACAGTGTGAAGGCAAACCGCAGCAGATTAAATGTGCAAGAATCCCAATTTCTCCGCCCATTCGCATCGAGTCTACCGAAGTATTAGGTGCGGGAATGTGAAACCTAAAACTAGACACAACACTAAACCATTCCGGGTGACAAAAATGTGACTAAAACTATAAATGAGAACTGCTTCCCTCCATCCTTTTCTTCCCCCCCCGTGTCGTTCCTCTCTCTCTCCTCTTCCTTTGCTCTCCCTCTCTCTATATCTCTCCATCTCCTCCCTTGCTCGGAGGCAGCAGTTCTTCAGTTAAATATTAATTAGTGAACCCCATCCCGCGGGCTGATGGGGAGCACAATGGAGGATCCCCGCGTGTGCCTGCGAGCGCAACGCTTAATGAACGAAGCGTGTGTGTGCTTGCGCGCGCGCGTGTGTGTGTGTGTGTTTGCGTGTGTGTGTGTGTGTGTGTGTGTTTGTGTGCGTGTGTGTGTTTGTGCTCTCGTGTGTATTTGAGTGTGTGTGCTTATTTGAGTGTGAATGAAAAAAAGCAGAGGGGGGATAAACACGTGTGTGTGTGTGTGTGTGTGTGTGTGTGTGTGTGTGTGTGTGTGTGTGTGTGTGCCTGCCTGCATACGTGCATGCGTGCCTAAGTCTGTAGGCCTTGTAAGGGAGAATTGGGTGTCATGATTCTAATCTGAGTGTGCATAATGCCTGCGTGTCAATGTGTGTGTGTGTGTGTGTGTGTGTGTGCAGTGTGTGTGCGCGTGCGTGTGTGTGTGTGTGCGTGCAGTGTGTGTGCGCGTGCGTGTGTGTGTGTGTGTGTGTGCGCACGTGCATCTATCAACAAAGACTGTGCTCAGCAGAGGCTAGCAGGGTATATATATATGGCTAATGATCTGTGTGCGGCAGATAGCCATCAGCGTGTTTTCACAGGGTGTCTTCTATTCGCCGACCGGTTAATCCGTATTGACACACCAGATATATGCCTCAAAGACACATCCCAAACAATAGCCTCGTATTATTTTGGGGTCGGGAACCCCTTTTTGGTGTTTTTAAAGCATTATGTTATACTTTAGCTATTGAAAAATAGCAGATGTACAAAGCTCATATACGAGCTTGTAGGTCTGCTATTTTTGAAAAACCGTGAAAACGAAAAGTGCCTCAAATCTTTGAATATATATTATTACAGAGTGAACATATTTAACTCACATATTTGCTTCTGGGGAGGTCCCTGGGGGGGGGGGGGGGTGAGGCATATTACATATAATTTTTTGGTTCCTTGACGTGAAATATTGAGCACCACTGATACAGAAACATAAGGCTTTTCAGAAAACTGTCAGGATTTAGAAAACTTTTTTTTTTTTTTCGACGCCAGGCCTAAATGGGTTAATTGGCCCCATAGATGCTGTGTCTATGTCCACACAATAACTAATTTAATAACTGCAGGGTTAACAAATGTAACCCTGCATGAGACTGTAATAATAGATCCAAACAATGGGAAAAGGGTGCCATTTGTGTGTCTATGCCAGTGGTTCTCAAACTACATGTCAAGGACCCCCAAAAATGTGGCCGCCTATACCCCTCCATCGTTCCAGGCACCCCCCAGAAGCAATTTGATTTGAGTTAAAAAAAAATCACTCTGAAAAAAAAAATATATATATTCAAAGATTTGCACCACACTTTCACGATTTTCCAAAAACAGCAGACCTACAAGCTCGTAGCGCGGCACTCGGTGCCGCACTATGAGCTTGTAGATCTGCTATTTTTCAATAGCTAAAGTATAACATGATGCTTAAACACCTGGCCGGAATGGGTTGAGAATACTGACTATGGTTGCAGCTATATCCGTCTCCTTTTTTTCATGTGGATGTGTGTTTGTGTCTCTCTCGCTCTCGTTGTGCGTTTGCGAGCGGCAGGGGGGGGGGGGGGGGGGGGGGAGGGGGGAGGTGGCGGTGTGATCTTTGTCAGCCTGCCTGATTGTGTGTGTGTGATGACAGTAACAGAAGAAGACCTTGGCTGGGCGAGTTAGCAAAGGCAAGCCGTGGAATTTTACGCATCTCCCATTCAACAGCGGCGCCATCCTAACTCAATCTACTGCAACAGTCTCTTTCTTGTACCGTGCACGCACGCACGCGCACACGAGCACACGCGCGCGCACACACACACACACACACACACACACACACACACACACACACACACAATTGATTAAATCGCATGGGGCAGTAGGGCACACATTCTGTACATTCAAACCAGTTTCTTAATCAAGAGTGTTAACACACAGCTGACACCCCCACACACGTGCAAGTGTGCGCACGCACGCACGCACACACACACACACACACACACACACACACACACACTGAGCATAATTTTGTTTAAAGCTTCAATGGGCGAGTCGTGTGCCAAACATATGTTAATGAACCACATATGATCCCCCCCCCCCCCAACCCTCCCTTCAAAGAACCTCCAAACCACTAAAGAGGTTGAGAGACAAAGCAGGGCTGGGCTGCAGACACAAACACACACACAAACACACACACACACATACACACACACAGTGGAACACTGCAGCGCACCCACACTCATACTGTAGTGAAGTGTAGCGTACACTGAAATATGCACACACATCTATAGATAGAAATACTCATGTGCACGTGCAAACACACGGCTCCCTGGTCTCGCGCGCGCGCAGATTGCCACACTATAGACAAGAGGCCTAAATCATTCACCAGACTTACAATAATGCTTATAAAGCAGCAGCCCCCCCCCCCCTATTAAAAAGAAGACATTGTATACTGAAAGTGAAAAGAAAAAGATAATACAGTAAAAAAATAAAACGGTTAAAAAAACAGTGCTCTCCGACTGACCCTGGCCCTCAACGCTGCTACGGTATAATAATGGACACACACACACACACACACACACACACACACACACACACACACACAATGGAAAGCATGAATACATGTGCTCCAGGGATTCATCCATTGATTGGGCCTCTGTCTTTCAGACTGCTCTTCTCATGTCAAATCAGATCACTCAGAGAGATTCGTTTTCCCCTCATTGTCTTGCATCGCGACGTGCGCGCACGTGCCGACATGCATCTGTGTGTGTGTGTGTGTGTGTGTGTGTGTGTGTGTGTGTGTGTGTGTGTATGTGCGTGCGTGTGCAGGTGAGTGAGTGAGCGCATTCTAAGTCAATAGATAGAGGTGGGATGACGCCGTTCTCTTCTGAACACCGGGGGCCAGGTCCTGATTTAAACATCAGCTGTCATGAATGTTTTAGAGGAGTGCAGGGAGACAGACACTGTAGGGCTGGAAGCAGCGGGGCGTGGGTGGGTCGACGCACAAGGGGGGACGGGCACGGCACTCACGTTCATGTTTTACTCACGTAAAAGTACCAATACTGCAACATAGAAATGCTCTGTTACAAGTAAAAAAAATCCATAAAGTATACATGAGTAAAAGTATTGGCCATCAAAATGTACTTAAAAGTACCAAAAGTAAAACGTGCTCGTTATGCAGAAAGTCCCCCGTTTCAAGATTTCAAATGTATAACAGTCTTTTTGAAAATGGCAGATCTACAAGCTAGCAATGCGATAACGGACCTATTCATCCAGATTAGATCTTTGACATCTGACATCTGGGGCTCCATATAAGGTTATGAATGACATCACCGTAATGACACAAAGCACCGCAGTCAAGGGGGGGGGGGGGGGGTCTTAGGAAGTCAAGCGGAATGGCCTATTTTAATATCAATTGATTTACGGTTCACAACTATTTTGTAATTAGAATGTATTTAGTTGGATTAAACTGTCTATATTTGAGAACGTCTAACTTACAAGCAAAATGTTTTTTTGTTTGTTTTTATAAACCATAAACTGAACTCAACCACTTCAAACCATATTCGAAATCTTTCAAACGTAGCTCACAACACAGATCCACCATTTCCGCTTGCGTTTAAATGGAGTATTACGCCACCGTATAGTCGATTTGTTGTGGTTAGTCGAACTCGCAGACAAAATGCATTCGTTTTACGAAGTGGAATATGAGTCAGAGTCACAGGAGAAGGCTTTTACCACTCAATCAATCAATCCCAGGAGCAGTGGTGGAAAGAAGTACTCAATTGTTTTACTTAAGTACAAGTACCATTACTGCAATTTAGAACTACTTTGTTACAAGTAAAAGTACGGAATTGAAAATTAGTAGAAGTACAAAAATGTACTTAAAGTACTAAAAGTAGAAGTACTCATATTGCAGAATGTGTCGCGACGCATTGTGAGCTTGTAGATCGTCTATTTTCAAAGGGCCGAAATGTATAGGGTTGAAGTGGTTAATGTATGTTTTAATTATAATCTCCAAAGTAACTAGTAACTTAAGTTTTCAAATAATTGTAATGGAGGAAAAGTACAAATCTTGGCTCTGAGATGTAGTGGAGTAGAAGTAAAAGTTTTGGAAATTGGAAATACTCAAGTAAAGTACAAATACCTCAAAATTGTACTTAAGTACAGTACTTAAGTATAAGTACTTAGTTCCTTTCCACCACTGCCCAGGAGTTCAACAGCTCGGTAAAGTTAGAAATGTAAATCCCCTCTCTGCTTTCCTCAGTCTCCCAGGCAGTTTATAAGCGCTGGTAACGCTGGTTCCTATAATATGGAGTCTGGGGACTCCCAGGGGTCCTTGAGGCGGTTCCAGGGGGTCCCCTGGCTAAATTATTGATAGTTGGGAACCAAAGGGAGCTTCACAGGTCCACAACCAAATGGGTCCAGTTGGTTCAATTTCTACACTGAGTTAAATAAAACACTGGGGATTTGACAGTGAAAATTGGGGGGTCCCAGACATAAAACAAATGATAGCAAACTGGCCTAATTTACCGCGTATCAAACTGGTGGTCCTTGAATTGAAAAGGTTGGAGAAACACTGGTTTATAGAATCGGCGTGCGTGTCCACCAGCTTTAAGCAGAACCACTGTAATTGGAGCGGCATCAGTGGTGGAAAGTAACTAAGTACTTTTACTTAAGTACTGTACTTAAGTACAATTTTGAGGTACCGCCAGTTGCCCATGTTATGATCCAAGGTCATTTTGCTTCCTTTTTGGTTCATGCCTGCCAGTTATACATAAATCAGTGTTACAGCACCACCCAGTGGCCGCTGAGGGATTGCAACATATATACTGCTGACAGCACTGCTGCTGACTCCAGATTTAATTAGCTAATGGCAAACCGAATTAGGCTGAACGCAAGATGGACCTGCTGAAATGGACACATAATTGGAAAAGTATAAGGGGCTATAGTAATCATCTACAATTACATTTTAAAGCTCACATGAACGGCTAATCTAATATTGCTGGAAGATATTGGAATTAATTCAGAACAGGGTTGCCCGTGTGTTTTGTTTATAGGGCAGAATACAATCAAAACATTCTAGCGCTGAAAATTGCAAAACTGCTAATGTGATGACGCGCACACGCACACACACACACACACACACACACACACACACACACACACACACACACACACACACACACACACACACACACACACACACACACACACACACACACACACACACACACACACACACACACACACACACACACGGATGAGACGGATGAGACATGTTGACACTGTGAGCTTGTAGATTGGCTAATTTTGCCCATGTAGAACACAGACTTCTGCTTGTGACTGCAACTGGACGCGGCAAGTTGCTGGTCTCGGACAGGAACAAACTGCAGGTTGAAAAGGAGGCCCTCAGCTCTGAACTCGGTAGAATCTGCACCTGGCTTGCTGATAACAAACTATCTTTACACCTAGGAAAAAACTGAATCCATTCTCTTTGGATCAAATAGTAATCTCAGCAGGGCAGATAGATGGCTTCTAGAGTGGGTGACAATATTATCACACGAAAAGATGAAATTACCTGCCTAGGTTCCATCCTGGAGGCAAATCTTTCCGGTGATAAAATGGCCACCAACGTAATCAAAAAGGTCAACCAAAGAACAACATTCCTATACAGGATCTCCTCACTGGCCAAGGTGTCTTCGACTATGAATGCACCTCAAACTAGGCCCTTAAAACAAGGCTCCAGACAGGCTACTACTTGGCCTCACTCCCCGAACGCACCTCACCCCTGCCCATTTTGACAGGCTGGAATGGCTTATTCCACCAAAATGTGGAATGCCATACCAACACAGTCATTAAGACATGTGAATCCCTTGACTCCTTCAAAACTGCTCTCAAAGGGCACCTACGGACGGCTGCAATTCAAAACTGGCCCCTGTAAAAGTCTGAGTCCCCCACCCCCCTTTTTCCCCATGGCTCGGGTAAGACACCGTGGAACAACAATGTATAATTGTGGCTTAACGAGGCCACACACACGCACACGCACACGCACACACACACACACACAACAGCAGTCTTACCTGGACATATTCCACCTGGTTTCCGGTAGGCTCCATTTGGCTAAAAACAGAATAGAAGGGATAAGTTAGTCTTGAAATCCAATAAACGTTGGGGATGTCCTTCGAACTTCCTAACATTTGTGAATTTCCTGTAAACACTATTCAGTAATCTACACAAAAGGTCCATAAGTTTTTCCTTTCTCTTTTATCATTATTAGCTGAAATAGTGATAATTGTTTTCACGTCTCCCATAGCAACTGAATGTTGAAAACATGCATGTCGGTAGCATACTGAAGTATACTGCGTATACACCATGATTGCAACGCACCCCTTTCCATTCGGACCATGTTGCAATGCTGTCATCCCCTTTTTGACCTGAGATCTTTAGAACCTTAGATTTTTCAAAAATAGCAGACCTACAAGCTTGTAGATCTGCTTTTTTTCAATAGCTAAAGCATAACATATTGCACCAAAAGTGGTTACCGTCCAGAATGGGTTAAACCCAGACATCTACAAATGTCTTCAAAATCCTGATAGTTTTCTGAAAAACCTGAAGTTTCTGTCAGTCAGGACCCGCAAAATGATCTGTATTTGGCCGCCTCCCCCCCATCTGAAAATATGTTGTTCAAAGGACTCTCCCAGAAGCAAAGATTTGAGTTAAAGACATTCACTCTGAAAGAATATGTATTCACGATTTTCCAAAAATAGCAGACCTACAAGCTCGTAGCGCTTGAGCTTGTAGATTTTTTTATTTTTCAATAACTAAAGTATAACATAATGCTTAAAACCCCAAAAGGGGTTCCCGCCCCAAAATAGGTAAATTAAAAAAAGGCTGCAGTGCATAAAAACGTCCCTAAACATCATAGCTAAATCAAAGACAAAAACGTACTTTTCGTGTACACACCCCGTACAGTATCCTTGCCCATTATGTACATGTCATGATGCAACAGGTGCGTCCAGTTAGGACAGAAAACATTACAGTGTGTTCCCATGACCTACTTCTAGACTCCAGGACTGTTAAATGCTGAGGCAGTTCAGTTGGAGAGAGAGAGAGAACATGGTTCTCTATATACCAACCCCTGGTATGCACGCATCTATAAAAGGGCCTGCTCTTTTTATTTGAAATCTCCAGGGCCCCCGCATATCCCATCGCACATAACTCACACATTTGCACTTATAATGCACAGAGAGATCAAGTGTCAACGGCTGCACCGTGTGTACAGTATAACAGTCTGTGGCACATGCTATCAGCCGCTTTGGGATACACATTAGAAAGAGAAAGCTTCGGGATACGAGAGAGAGAGAGAGAGAGAGAGAGAGAGAGAGCTTTGGGGAATAAGGGGGTGGGGGGCTGGAGCGCGCGAGAGAGAGAGAGAGAGAGAGAGAGAGAGAGAGCGATGGACAATTACATGCCCAAGGAGGTTTTAACCCAGTTAGACCCGAGGACGATTCTACAAATCCTGACAGTTTTCTGAAAAACCCAATGTTTCTATGTCAGTCGTTCTCAAACATTTTCATGTCAAGGACCCCCAGAAATGCATGTAATTGGCCGCCGAATCATCTGAAAATATGTTGTTCCAGGAACCCCTCAGAAGCAAAGATTTGAGTTCAAAAACGTTCGCCCTGAAAGAAAATATCATTCCAAGGATTTGTGCCGCATTTTCAAGCACCTATACAAGCTAGATCTGCTATTTTCCAATAGCTAAAGTATGTAGCTTAAAAACACCAAAAGGGGGTTTTTCCCGCCCAGAATGGGTTAAGTTCAATCAGGGCATGTTCCCACGGCGGATTTACAAGACGGGTCTCAGAGGACGACCGGGGCGGAGCGTAATTGCTGTACATGTTCACAGAGAGTCCGTCCAGATCAAGAGGCAGTGCTGCTGAGGACCTTGGGAACGTTGATATACTGCATATTACATACATTATATGTTCAGCGATGCCCTTCTCAAAGCTCGCTATATATGCGACTGAAATACATGCATACGACTGTGCGACAGTATTTACTGTATACGCCGTGGTAAAATCATCGAGTGTTATACAGTAAGGTCCACCGTAAAAGAGCTGAAACAAGCTATACCACCGTCGGATGAAGGAGGGTGTGCTATACTGTAAACTGCAGTGTGACTGCGTGCGGATGAATTATTAACGGCGCACAATTCTAATTTGCTTTATATGAATGAAATGCCTCCCTTGAGATTGAGAGATTGATGTAGGCTTGAGTAAGATTATGCTAAATACTAGCCTAGTGCTTTTAAAGGCAATGGAAATATGAATGCCTGAAATCATGTGATCACTGATGAGCTGCTTTGGATCCAATAGGGTGAATGCCAAGATCAACACACACACACACACACACACACACACACACACACACACACACACACACACACACACACACACACACACACACACACACACACACACACACACACACACACACACACACACACACACACACACACACACACACACACACACACACACACACACACACACACACACACACACACACACACACACACACACACACACACGTATATGATATGCATTTATTTCAGCTGAGCCCCCGGGCATCACACTATGATGATGACCCTGCGCAAAGCAGCACCTGAGTCTTCAACAAAATGCACCAGCCAAATTAAAATGGCTGGAAGCTATATGGACAATGGAGTGGTCATTTATCGGGGATAATGACATTAAACCCTTCTGGGCGGGAAGTTCCGGGAACCCCTTTTGGTGTTTTAACTTTAACTAGAACTGCACTCTGTCGAGTGACTACTTGCTTGTTGCACACAACTAGGCCATAAATGGCCTACTAGTGCGCAAGCAGAGCGTGCAAGTACTGTAGACCGCTACGAACGTTCAAATCTCAGCCTATCTGCGAAAGAACGTTTGCAATATGTTAGAGCCCATGGGATCACATTAGATAATTGACACAGGGGTGAAAAATGGGTTACAAAATCGTGGGATAAAAAAATATTTATTATTATTATAAATAAAATAAAAAGCCACACTCCTAATTCACTATTCACACGGTGTGCTTAATTGTATGTGCTCTCTTGTAGCCTTTCCAACAGCACAACCGATGGTTGTTACTTGCGCAAGCAGAGCGCGCAAGTACTAGTTTCGCCCAGGACGATATTCGATGCGTATGCACCGTCCCAGCATATTCGATGCGTATGACGTCAGGGTATAACTTTTATAACTAGCTCTCAATGATGACGTAATAAATCATGTGGATTAAATGGCCCAGGCGGTGGCGTAACCGTCTGGGCACCCGACTGGTAATCCAGTCGCAGTGTGCCGCGGGTTCGACTCCCGAGCCCGACACGGCCTTTACAGCATGTCATCCCCCCATCTCTCTCCCGTTTCCTGTCAGCCTACTATCTGTCCCTTCAAAAAAACCAATAAAAGGCGTAAGACACAAAAACTTAAGTTTTTTTTCTTTTTAAAGTTTTTTTTTAAAGCTTTTTCTTTTTATGTGTTTTTTTAAGTTAAGTTTTTGTGTGCGTGTGCAACTGTGCATGTGCGTGAGCGTGTGCGTGTGTGTGTGTGTGACAGACAGACAGACATGTTCTGCTAGGTCTCATAGTTAGTGCTCAGTGAATTCGCAATAAATGAACCTGAACCTGTATAATGTTCACAGATAGCATGAAGACCTCAGAAATCTCTCACCTGCAACCAGTGGCAGAAGGTTGGGATGCCAGGTCGGGTCGGGATGCCAGGTCCTCCTGTCCCGTCTCCACTTTGGTCTCTTCTTCTTCCACGTGACGCACGGCAGCACGGTTCCCCTCCTGGGTGGCGGTGGTGGCTGGAAATAAAGCTTCCCTTGGAGTTACGGCCATCGCAGTCACATGATCTGCTGCATGGTGTGGTGATGATGCACATGGTAGAGCAGTGGTTTAATTTCAACCCTTTTCATATCAAGGTCCCACATTTTATTCTGTATTTGAGCCACGGATGGACATTTTGATGAGATTTAGCCTACTCAGACCCAAAGCTTTTTTAACATGTTGTTTTAAGCAAGATTTTGTTCCACAATTCCATGTTGTATAGATGTTGGTAACATAGGAGTGATATCAAACGTTGATCAAAATATAAATTCTTCTACATTATCTAAAACTGTAAGGCAGGTGTTTAACAATAATTTAATTCTTGAGAGCGTAAAAAAAGAGTTAAAGATCTATAAGGAACCATTTGGTTGGTTCCATCATTGAAAACCACTGACATAGAGTTAATTAATTAATTATGCGACTCCCCCCCCCCCCCCCCCGTCGGTCTATACCTGAAATCTCCGGTGGCAGTTTGGTGTTCAAGCCACCGGGTGGCAGTGCATGATCATTCGAGGCCTGCAGCGCAGTTCCAGGAGAGATGCTGGGTGCGCTTGGTGCGACATTGTTCTCTTCGGGAACCTTGTTGCACCTTGTCGAAGCTGTGGATACGGTTGAGGAGGAGGTGTGCTCTTCTCCCAGCCCGTCTCTCATGGCCGCCCGATCCGTGACTTCATTCTCTGGCCCAGACGAGAGGGCTGAAGGAAGGGGAGACCTGCGGACTTCATTCTCTGCAGACACGCTGCTGCACTTCTTCTCTTTGCTCTTCTTACTACTGGGGCCCCCTAAAAAGGAAAGAGAGGGAACAGACATTGAACACGGTGTCACGGTGTGTCAGGTGAGGACCCAGAACAGAAGTAGAACCAGGCAGGCAAACTGATGCAGTCCAATATATTTATTAAAGGACAAGTTTTTTTTCAACCAAGGTTCATGTTTTAGGTTATTATTAGAGAAAGTAAAAGATGAGTGTTAATTTTGTTTCATTTGCTGCTTTCTCTCGTTTTGGGGATTTTTGCTGTTGTTGATATAGGGGGGCGGGGGCATTCGAGCATGGGGCTAAATATCTATTATTTTACAAAATGTTCTAGCGATGTCTTTTTTATTATTTAATATAGTCCTACTAGACCCCAATGAAGCCTTATGTCCCATTGGGGACGAAGAGGAGTAAGTAAGTAAGTAACTAGACCCACAAAAGATCACGGGATCTACTGAATGTGTCAAACTGACATTGAGCCTATGACACACAGTGTGGCTTCCCCCCAGTAGGCCTCCTTCACATTCAGTAGATCCCGTGATCTTTTGTGGCCAGATGTAATTTCTTGGAGTCTATAGTAAATAATAAAAAAAGAAACCGCTATAAGATTTTGTAAAGAAATACATATTTTGCCCCGTGCTCAAATGCCCCCGCCCCCCTGTCAAAAACAGCTAAAATCCCTAAAACGAAAGAAAGCAGCAAATGAAAAAAAATGAACACTCATCTTTTACTTTCTCTAATAACAACCTAAAACATGAACCTTGGTTGAAAAAAACTAAAGTTGTCCTTTAAGTGTAGCAGGACATATAGGAATAGCTTATAGTTCAAGCGTTTTGATCTTGTAGACCTGCTACTTTTGCTATTTGTCACTATCGAATTAGAATCCAGGAAAGTAACAGTTTTGGACATACAGTAGGCCTATGATCTTTTCCACACGACAGAGACGATAGACACACACAAAGGGAATTACGTACACTTCAAGAGAATGTGAACAATTTGAAATAGTTCAACTAGCTGATCCACATCAACACGTTGTGAGCTTGTAGATCAGCTTTTTGAACCATTTGAAAATGTTTAAAAAAAAATAGCATAAAATATGTCCTGCCGAAATATGTGACGATCTTGTGGACTTCACATAACGTGGCCTAAACGCCACGAGGTTGAACCAGGGGGGCAGTCAGCCAGATATTTCGTGAAGCCTCTTTTGAAATCGGGACTTCCTGAAAGTTCATATAATGGCCTGTTGTGGCGCTGGACTGGACCCAAAAAGCCCCATAGCTCCATAGAGGCCCATGTATTTGGGCCCAACTTCACCTAGACTGTATTACCTTAATAAACATGGTCATGAATACTTTCTGATTCCAGTCACTAGTTTAAAGTCTCATTTCTAATGTCATAATATTCTTTTTGGAAAATGATGGTCCCATTTATAAAATAAATTACCATAAAGTCGCGTATGTTCTGAGGAGCGTGGGCCCGTGGCTACCGTTACAGTCTATGATCGGGATCCCCCACCCACTCGAGTCAAAATAAAAACCAACGGAGAAGAAGGGGGTAAGTCCCGCCTCGTTGTCTGGGCCAGCCAATGGCCAGCTGGACCAGAACGGATCAAGAAAGATGGCGACTTGGCATTAGATGGCATTAGAGTGCAAGGAATTTCAGGCTTCATTTTACGTTCATGTTAGACCCGGGGAACGCTTTGTCCATATTTTTTACAGTCTATGGGTTGAACTCTGCTAAATAAACAAACGTCAATGATTTACGTTCGGACACTGACGACATGTGATTGTCTACTACACGATTGTCACATATTTTAGCAGGTCACCAATTTCACCGTAGCACTAACCTCGCCTCACCAGGCTTTCCACCTCGGAGGAGAAAAGCCTGGTCTCTATTCCAAAAGTGCTGTGTGAACCGGTCAGGAGCGGATGATATCGTTACGTCAATCAAACGGAACTTCCTTTTCCCTCAAACCGGTAGAACATCAATAAAAGCTCTCGTAGCCTGTTGCTTTTATTGAGAAAAATCGGTTTGAGGGAAAAGTAAGATTGATGACTACAAAACAACACTACAACAGCATGACGTAGCGATATCGTCCGCTCCCGACTGCCCGGTTCATGAACCCGAAATGGAATGGTGCCCAAGCTACCGTAACACACCACCATGCTGGAGTTGACCCGAGTGTGACTGAGCGAGTGGGCCGAGATTTGGGGTATTCATTGGCATTTTTGGCTTTATTAGGCTTTTACCTTTGCTGCTTTTGTCTCTCTTCCTCGACAGTAGGCGCGGCAGGGTGCCTATGTGCGTGTAGTTGTCGCTGGAGCGGGCGTAGCTGGCGGTGCGCGGGCGCATGGCGCTCATGTCGTCCACCGTAGCCTGCGCAGCAGCAGCTCTGTCACGGCCGGCGTCCTCGTCTTTATGGGCGGCGGCTCCGTCAGGCTTGGACTTATCGGAGGACTTATCAGGGGAGCGACGGAAGGACAGGTTGGTGAGGCTGCCGAACCATTTGAAACCTTGAGGTGTTGGGAAGATAGGAGTGTTAAAAGGATAGAGACTGAACCGGAGCGATAGAGCTCCCCCCGCCCGCCCGGCTATTCATTTCAGTGGAAGTTGGCTCAGTGGCGTTTTGAAACACCCGGAAGAACCGTCTACTTCCGCATCTTTCTACTTTTTCTCTATTATTAAGGTTATTTTTGCGGTCAGTTTGTATTGGTGGTGGGGTGGGGAGGGGGGCGGGGCGGGGCGGGGGTCACGAGACATGGCCAAAGCATTTCCGGGGGTCCCCAGCAAAAAGGTTGAGAACCCCTGCTCTACAGAGCAGTGAGAGCAGTGCTCAGTTCTAGTTTTAAGCATCATTTCATACTTTAGCTATTGAAAAATAGCAGAACTACAAGCTCGTAGCGCGGCACTCGTGACTCAAATCTTTGAATATATATTCTTTCATTTTTAACTCAAATATTTGCTTCCGGGGGGGGGGGGGGGGGGGGGGGGGGGTCACTGGAACAGCATATTTTCAGATGGGGGTCGGTGGCCAAATACAGATGGTTTTTGGGGTCCTTAACATAAAATATTGAGAACCACTGATATAAAAACATAGGTATTTCAGAAAACTGTCAGGATTTAGAAGACTTTTTTTTTATTTCGACGTCTTCTTAACATCAGCACAGCAATAAATAAAAAACTATTTATAACAGGATGCATTTGCACCGTGTGACATATTTTTATAGTCTCTAAACAGCTGTTTGACACACAAGGCACTTGAATTCCTGCTCATTGGGAGCAGTTAGTTAGGGGTTCAGTGTCTTGCTCAAGGACACTTTTGACCTGATGCCAGTTGATTTCACCAGACAACCACCAAAATGTGGAATGCCCTACCAACAGTCATTAAGACATGCAAATCCCTTGACTCCTTCAAAACCGCTCTCAAAGGGCACCTACGGACAGCTGCAATTCTGCGTAAATTCTGAATCCCCCACCCACCCCTTTTCCCCCCCCTCACTGTATATTTTCCCTTTTTACCTCCTCTATGAATATTTCCTGTTTTTTGGCTATATAGAAGTGTATATGTGTACGTCTCTAAATGTTATGATGAATTGAAAATGGACCCTCTTGTAAATAAGTGTAATACAGTTTTTGTATTGAGTTGTAAATGTACTGTAATTCTGTGCAAACTGTTAATAAATACGTCAATCAATCAAACAAACCACTCCCTCGTGAGCCACTATACTGTCACATATTTGACTGCATTTCCGGATTTTTACAGTAGGCTATATAGCACCATTTCCAGCTTACACATGTCCTTCCTAAATCAGTTAATTTAAAAGACGACGACACCTTGCTAGCTCTTACAAAATCAAATGATTGATGATAGCGTTTCAGCCAATGGACAAAAAAGAAGACTATAAGTACACTGAAAGTTCAGTTTGGGATGTCAACATAACCCTCAAATGACAGCAATATGCAGCAACACATTGCCAACAACAGCATGCAACAACACAACACACCCAGGTGATTACCACACACAGTCAGACGCACGTATAACGCACACACGCACGCACACGCTGCACGCACATGCACATGCACAAACACTCTATAATATGAAGTGATAATGAATATATGATATGTTATACTAATACTCTATTACTCACTTAGTTTCCGTATGCTCATGTTGTGGCTGCAAGTGTGCGTGCACTGGATCCAGCTGAATTAAATTGTCGATGATTACAGACTGCAGTACGTCGAACACTTGTTGAGCTGCCTGTAGTAGGCTATGAACCGCTGAGGAGAGGAGAGGAGAGGAGAGAGAGATACTGAGAGAGAGAGAGAGAGAGAGAGAGAGAGAGAGAGAGAGAGAGAGAGAGAGAGAGATTCTATGACATGCAGACTGCAGAGGAAGTGTGTGTGTGCGTGTGCCGTGTGCGCGTGTGTGTGTGTGTGTGTGTGTAGAGAGCAGGTAGAGAGGTACGCAGCGAGAGTATAGGGCTATAAAACGTCTGGGTTTCCGAGGCTAGAGTAGGGCTGACTTTGACACTTCCTGCGTGCGTGTGTGTGTGGCTGAGGGGAGGAGGAAATGAAAGAAGCACTTTTATGAGAGATGACAGGAAGTGACAGCTCATATTGTGGATGTATGTACGATAGTCATACTGTACAGTACTTTTGCCTCAGTGTGAGAGAGAGAGAGAGAGGCGTGTAAACAGGCCTTCTGGCTCAAATGAAAACGTGTTGATAGTCCTACTGTACCTGGACAGTTTGTCACGACGTGTCTCGGGGTGTGAGAGGGAGACTTTGTTCCAATATTTACATTACAATTTAGGCATTTAGAAGATTGATTGAAGCATTTATTAACAGTTTGCAGAATTACAGTTACCCATTTCAAGCACAACTCGATACAAAAACTGTCAACTGTGAGTGAGTGCGTGGATGACCAATAAAGCACTACGCTTGTTTACAAGAGGGTCCACCATGTTCAATTCATCATAACATTTAGAGACATACAAATATACACTTCTATATAGCCAAAGAACAGGAAATCAACATCATAAAGGAGGTAAAAAGGGAAAAGAAAACATCTACAGTGAGGGGGGAAAGGGGTGGGTGGGGGATTCAGATTTTACAGAGGCCAGCTTCGAATTGCAGCCGTCTGTAGGCCCTATAGGTGCCCTTAGAGAGTGGTTTGGAAGGAGTCAAGGGATTCACATGTCTTTATGACTGTAGGTATGGCCTTTCACATTTTGGTGGCATAGGAGCGAAATGAATTGAATCCCTTGTTTGTGCCAAATCTGGGTTGCACATGGTTTGTTGATCGACGTTCTTAATCCAGAGCGAATTTGCAGTAAGCAAGAACAAAAACATCGTAATACATCAAATATATTAAAAAAATTGTCATCAAGACTCATACGTAGAACCAACCAGTGGAATATCTATATAATGAAACAATGCGTACACTAAAAACGTGTTAAAGTTCCTCTAATACCTCTGTAAATACACTTAGGCCTACTGTGATCTGGTTTTGTTCATGGGCTATACCAAAGATGGTCAGTAGAGGGCAGCATTGTAGTTGGGGAAATGCAGAGGGCATTCTGAATGCTTGGTGCCAACAATTTGTGTAAGCCAACAGTGGTGGGAAAAGTACTCACATTTTTGTTTGATGAATTGAACATGGTGGACCCTGTTGTAAACAAGTGCTTAATTGGGTCGTCCACTCACAGTTAACAGTCTTTGTATTGAGTTTGTGCTTGAAATGTACTGTAATTATGTAAACTGTTAATACATAGTTCAATCAATCAATCAATCAAGCGAGTTGTAGTGTGTGCAAGTAGCGTGTTGAATGGCATTTTTTTGTGGGCTTGTTGTCATAGACCTGGCGAATTTTGCTCACATCTTGTGCTCACATCGCAAGCTATTTTCTATTCTGCATGCAAACAAGTATAAAATGACTTTTTCTGGATCTCTTGTCCACTAGTCCCTTAGTGGTCCCTAGTTTTTATTTGTTGATGAAATTGTCACTATATTTAGTCTTATAGTTTGTCATCAGTGATCAGTGAAAAAAGGATAACGCGTCGCAGTCCCGCCGTAATTTTCCTCATAGACATTTCAAAAAGTATTCATTTAAAGACCTTTTAAAAGCCAACTCTTTGTCAACAAACAAAAAAAATTGAGCCGAACAAATAATTAGAAAGAAGAAAAAAATGGCAGGTTACAACACTTTATTTGTTGTTTTTCTTCTTTGAAATTTTTTGTTTGGTCCAAAATGTTGTGTTTGTTGTAATGAGTTGTCACAACACGAGTTGGCTTTGTCCGTGGCGTAACCGTCTTTAAATAAATACTTTTTGAAATGTATATGGGAAAAATGCATTGGGAAACATCTCCTATAGGCCTGTCGTCATGAAAGGGGGCGGAACTGTGACACTCTATAGGATTACAATCATTTTAATTGTCAGAAGTGATACATGAAGTGTCTCCACTGACGTTAACTCACTCAGTCGGAACAATATAGAAATAGTTTTAGAAAACGTTAAAGGAGAATTCCATACTAGAAGGCTTTCTTACCTTTATTTGTAGTTGTTACGTCCCCACCAAAGAGGTCCAGGTGTTATTTTTTTAAATAAGCGAATTAGCACAACACCCCATAGCCCCATTCAATTCAATGCAATTCAATGCAATTCATTGAGGGCTTATGGTAGGGGAAATAGCCAATAATGCGCTTTTGCACAAAATAACACCTGGACCTTTGGGACCTTTGACTTTTGGTGGGGATATAACAACTACAAATAAAGGTAAGAAATCCTTCTAGTATGGAATTCTCCTTTAACTTGGCAAGAGGCGCAGGATATGAATGGGACTGATGAAGCTAAAAGTATAATAATATTATAAAGTCAAGTGTCTGGCCGTGTTAAAGCACTATGGGCTCTATTTTCGTCCCTGCTGTTACCCGCAACACTGCCCGCAAGTCAGCCGCTGCCCGAGAATTACGAGTATAGGAGCTTGCTCTGTCCCTAAATGGTATTTTGGTCCAGCGTCACCTGCTATCCATTATGCCGACGCTGGTATTTGCGCCTAGAGGTGTGGTCATGGGCGTGTTGGCACACTTTCCCCAATTGCTATTTTGGTCACACCCATATATTTGGGAAGGCGCATAGAGTTTAAAAGCCGTAATGCCAAATTAGTTTGGTATAGAGCGGAGTGCACCGTGCGCCTGCAATGGAGATTCAGGCTGCTCTCCTTATTCTCCTACGCATGTCTTTGTAATTTTCCTATAAGCAGCACAAGTGAGACTTCAAGGCAGCAACGCATTAAGGCTCATACATAGTCTGGATTTACGGTGGTGGGGTGACCACCGAACTACAACATGACGTCACGAGCCGCGGTGAAGAGCAAACCACCACCACCGCTCCAGCCCTTCTCTCTGTTTTTACTCACCACCGCTCAACGTTATTTCAGCTCCGGTGGTCAGCTCACCACCGGAGCGGTGGTCACCTCACCACCGAAAATCCAGACTATGAATAGGCCTTTACTCGTCAGCACTGGGCATAACGGGCAACAGATAATGGATCTTTTAAAGGCAATGGCATGTGGCACGGTGATTGGTTTCATTATTGTAATGCCCAAACCACACCTATGCATAATGTAACGGGTAGCGGAGGTGTTTCAGGGATTAGGGGAGGTGACCAAAATAGCCACGTTAGTGGGGGAACGCCCCTTCCCCAATGCTAAATCCCCAAATTGTGGCTTTTGAAAGCTTGGACGAAAATAGAGCCCCAAATCTCAAAGTTCTGGTCCAGGGACCACCAGACAAAAAAACTAGATAGCACTTCCTATTAAGCACAATTGGAAACACCTGCCAATCTATAAGCCTGCAGCCTGTTCTGTGAGTCCCCCACCCCACCAATCTCCACACACAGGAGTCTTACTTTAGGCTTGAGACTGATATGAAGTCCACAAGGTCGAAAAGGTTAATCATTTAACTTGTCACCATAACTAGCTTAAAATCGTCTTTACAAACACCTAGGTTTCTGTAGAAGGTTTTAATGTGCTCTACACCAAAGAGCCCAGAGTTGGAGGGCAGTTTGTTAACCAGAGTTGTTGCTATGTTTGTAAAGAAGATGTTCAAGTAGTTGGCCACATCAAGCTTGCCAGTGATGAGAGTGAAGCTTGCCAGTGATGAGAGTGTCGTTCGATTTGACGTTTATGTTTGAAAACCTGGTTTTTAGTTTCTGACCGCAGCCTAGTTGATTGTTTAGTAGCTTCCAGAGCTCACGAGGATTGTTTTTGTTTTCCTCTGCTTTATCATTGATACTGTTACTTTTAGCTGATTTAGTCATAGTAGTTACAATGTTTCTTACCTTGTTTTGTTGGGTTTTAAGGATGCCCAGTTGGGTTTGGAGATCACTGTCGAAGAGCTTGGCTAGCTTGGACTTGCATTTAAGAAGTTCAGAGCATGTTTTGTCTCTGGCTTTCATTGCAGTCAGTATGTCCGAATTCATCCATGGCTCTGAGCGGGTTTTGACCCTGATGGTTCTCAGAGGAGCCGTGGTGTTCTCTATCGTGTTCAAGACTGGCTCCCACTCTCCACTACATATTATTCAATATGTACGGCCAGTCCTAGCTCATCCATCGCCAAGGACTTATTTAACTTATTTTTTATGATGTCCTAGACTGCCAACAACGTATTTAACGCCTTTTTAACATGTGTTTAACGTTTTTTATTTAAAAATAAATAAAAATCTATTTATTAGATATTAATCTATTAATCTATTTGGTAACTGATCATTTAGCTGGGGACCACCTGGAACCCCCTCAAGGACCACTGGTATCACTAATATCCCTAATATGTATGTATGGCATGCAGTACAGTTGAGTTTGGGTATTGCACCCCAGCATACTGGCAGGAAATATGCTGAGCTGTGTATCGGACAGTTATTCTCTTGAAACCACATGGTTTCATGGAAATCATCCACCCACATTTCTTATCTCTTTACACAACTAACAGTAATAAAACAGGGGAGTAAATTATGCCACTCAGTCACACATCATATCAGATTATCAGAAAGTACAACAGAGGTTATGCACAAGTTACACCCCCCCCATGGGAAGACTATGGGATTTCTGCTAAGGTTTGGTTGATATGCAATTACAGGGGCACCCGCTATGGTCATGAAGTGTGTGTGTGTGTGTGTGTGTGTGCGTGTGTGTGTGTGTGTGTGTGTGTGTGTGTGTGTGTGTGTGTCATTTTATTGTTTCTCTTTTCTGCAGCTGAGCAGCCTTTCTGTGAGGTTCAGCTCCTTCTGAGAGAAGCAGCAAAGTGTTATGGTCTCCACACACCGGGCGTGAATTCAGATTTTTAAGCGGCGTTTCTCCATCGGTTTTCCGAATTTCTTTTGAGGGCTTAGCATCCATTTTTGAGTTATACATACGGTACAGCAGATTTTGATTCAGCAGCCCCTAGAAAAGATGTATGTAATAAATTAACACGATTTGCCTTCAGCACTTTATTCAGTATTTTAGCTGTGACGTGAGCGCCCCCTCCTGAGATACTTCCGGGTCCTACTTTTGTGTCGCTTTTGTGTCCCCATGGAGATTTATACTGTGACGCTCCGTCGGACTAAATCTGAGACGAAAACAACCACGAAAGTCTCATTTTACCGCTTTCCTCGCAACAACAAAGCTGCGCTTCTCTCCAAAATCTGGCTGTGACAGGCCGTCTGCCCCACATGGAATACTATCGCCATTTTATTTGATTGTGTCAACTAAATCCTCATTAATGCAAACTAGATTCAACATACTCAAGCCTGCACACATTGTAAATATCCCCCGAAATATTTTACCGAGCAAATGCCTCCTTCAATAATAATGATAATAATAGTCTTTATTGTCTCCACATCATATATTTTTGTTGTCATGGACACTTGTACAAAACATTAATAATTCTACTCGAGTTGGAAGCATTAAGACCCATTTTAACCCTCTATGGCTTCCTTTCTGAAAAATAACGTCAATTTAAAAAGATTCACGCGTTTAGATATTCTATTTACAATGGGATGCGGACGGGAGCTGGTGCCACTTGGACCCGGACGTAACGTAGCACTACAAAATGACGTCGGACTTAAATACTGAATATAAGCACATTTACTGAAATCAAGCCTAGTCTATTATGGGGTAAAATACGCTTCTAAAGGCTTTGGGGATATGCTAATTATTGATGTATTCACTATTAATTAATTATTGATAACCTCATTGATGGATTAAACGGTTATAGTTGATAAGTGGCTTTTTTATTTATTTATCTGAGAATCTTAAAATCCCTTCGTAATATCTAACATAAAAATCTACATTTTGCTGATATACAGAAAGAATACAAAAGGCATATTATATTCCTTAATGTATTTGACCATTTGAGATACAGGGCCAGGCAATGGCAAAAAGAGTAACTTCCTACTTCCATCGAAGGTGTTACCGATGATACTAATTAAGGCTCTGACCATTCCATTTAGTGTGCAGTATATGTGGTTCTCAAACCTTTTAATTTTAAGGACCCCATAACTCTGTACAAGAGTGTACAAGATAAATGTATAAATGATAAAAAATAAATAAATAGACTAAAATGTTATAGGAAGGAACTAGTGGATAAATATCCGTATAAGCAAAATCCAGAAGTCACTTGCAGGTTGCATGCTGAAAATAGCCGATACAAGCTGTGTGTGTGTGTGTGTGTGTGTGTGTGTGTGTGTGTGTGTGTGTGTGTGTGTGTGTGTGTGTGTGTGTGTGTGTGTGTGTGTGTGTGTGTGTGTGTGTGTGTTGCTATTGAAAAATATCAGATCTAGAAGCTCATATAAAAAAAAAAATTAATCATAAAAATGTGGTGCAAATCTTTGAATATATTCTTTCAGAGCAAACGTTTTTTAACCCAAATCTACATATCAACATATTTTCAGATGGGGGTCGGCGGCCAATTACATATATTTTTGGGGGTCCTTGACATCTCAGATCTCAGTCCTCAGATCTTAACTATAATTAGGCCCAGTTTTCCAGCTGCCTACATGGGACAAAGTGCAGACTGAAGCGTGGAGGAAGCGTGAGTGAATCTACGTTATCAGTATATGATAGTATAAACTTTCACTTTCAGTATTGCATTTGATCCATTTCTGAGAAATGGGCTGACTGTTGTGAAGTTGTGTGTGTGCGCGTGCATGTGCGTGTGTGTGTGTGTGTGTGTGTGTGCGTGTGTGTGTGTGTGTGTGTGTGTGTGTGTGTGTGTGTGTGTGTGTGCGTGTGCGTGTGCGTGTGCGTGTGTGTGTGTGTGTGTGTGTGTGTGCGTGTGTGTGTGTGTGTGTGTGTGTGTGTGTGTGTAGAAATGCTGGCAAAGTGTACGTGCCACCTCTGCTGCCCAATATGGCGGAGTTGCCACTGCTTGTGCCCATGAAGTGCTGAGTGACGTGTGTTGTATCATGAGGACGTATCCATGACTTTGTGAATGTAACCTTTACTGCACCTAAAAATATTTGTGTCCCTGTATGCTTATTGCTTTCCCTGCTTGTGGACAATGAATACAATTGTTAAATGTTGGTCCAGGCCATTGCGACGCTTAAAGGTGCTGTGTGCAAGTTTCTTACCTAAAAGCTGTGGTGGAAGAAGTACTCTGACTTGAAGTAAAAGTAGCAATAGAAATATAATAGAAGTATTTTTATATCTTCAAAAACAAGTTTTGTTTAAAAATGTCTCATAGTGTGTGTGTGTGTGTGTGTGTGTGTGTGTGTGTGTGTGTGTGTGTGTGTGTGTGTGTGTGTGTGTGTGTGTGTGTGTGTGTGTGTGTGTATACTCTGGTTGTTAATAAGTTAATATGAAAGAAAACTGTTAAACCGTTGATGAGAAAACCGTCTGGTTCCCTGAAATCACATGACCTTGGCTTCAGTCCAGTGGGTTGGATGGTTTGTGAAGAGGGAGGACATCCTGTATATATACAGTGTAGAAACATCACCATAACACCACTCTCCTGCTGCAGCTGACGGACACTCACTCACCATCTCTAGAACTCAGGTATGCTGCATCCACATGTACCGTCTTTCACTTATGATCATTTAAGATGGCATAAACTGACAGCAGACCAAAGTACAGGGTTATATTATTATTTTACATCAGTGGCTCGAGAGTCAAAAAAATAAATTTTATATCTCCCTGCAACCCAAACTAGTGTAAATAGCCGATATTTTTCTATCTTTTCTTTTTTTATTCATTCATGTAATTTTTTTGATTTATTTTAATTTAGAAAAAATATTTTGAAATAATTATTCAAAATATGTCGGAAACAGAAAGACAGATATCAGCACAACCTGATCATATCAGATCTATTTAGCGACTATTTATCTAACTAACAACTTATTTAGCAGGATGTTTAACTTGAACTGGTATTGGTGAGATGGGTCTAAATTGGTGTCTGCCTCCAGGAATGATATTACAAGTGTGTGCACTGTTCACATCTCTGTGTGAGTCTGGTAACCACATATTGTATCTTGTCTCTGTCTCACAACAGGACGGTTTGGAGGTGCTTGACTCGATAGCTCTGACTGCAACACTGACATACGTCACCTTTGTAACAGGTATGCAGCATTGTGAACTTTGTGGTTAATCAGGTGTATTATGGGGTATATTAAAATACACTTCTAAAGGCTTTGGGGGATATGCTAATTATCGATTAATTCATGATGAATTGATTATTCATAACTTAATTGATGGATTAAACAGTTATAGTTGATAAGAGGCTTTTTTATTTATTTATCTGAAAATCTTAAAATCCCTCCGTAATGACTTTCTGACAGCCTATACAGAAAGAATACAAAAGGCATTATTATATTCCTTAATCAAATATGTATTTGACCATTTGAGATACAGGGCCAGGCAATGGCAAACAGAATAACTTCCTACTTCCATCGCAGGTGTTACCGATGATACTAATTAAGGCTCTGACTATTCCATTTAGTGTGCAGTATATGTGGTTCTCAAACCTTAAAATTTTAAGGACCCCCATAACTCTGAGAGTGTACAAGATAAATGTATAAATGATAAACTAAATAAATGGATAAATGATCAACTAAATGGTCCATTTGGCCCCATTTGTACACTCTCAGAGTTACCCGTACCCGGGGCCATTTGGAACCCAAGGTCACTGTGAGTCCCACTGTATGTAGCAGAGTGTGTCCAGTGAGCCAACATGCACAATATCAGCACACTGACTCTGTTTGACCAGAATGGAACAGAGCCTTCATTAGCATTATAGGCTATCGGTAACACCTGTGAAGGTGTTTTAATTGTAGCACTCTCAGATTTGAAAGAATGTAAAGTGCTTTATAAATAAAAATGCATTATTGCGAACGCAGTGAGCCACTTACTATGACAGCAAGGGCTGAATGTCTGTGTGTGTGTGTGTGTGTGTGTGTGTGTGTGTGTGTGTGTCACGCTGTTACACCACCCGCCCGCCACCAGAGGGCGCAGCTGTAGCACACACACACACACACACAGGGCGCAGCTGTAGCACACACACACACACACACACACACACACAACCACACACACACGAGCTGCGTTCGCTTCACGCGTTTGCGCGTCTTACTTGTTATAATTAGTAGTATACATAGTCACACATCCTCATCATCTTCATCTGTGCTTTGCAGCTTGTCGAGCAGACCAGAAGGTGGAGACATCATGTCGGAGTTCTTCGAAGGCATCCCCGGCGTCGGCCACGGCATAGGCGTGGCTAAAGACCTTTGCGGAGATCACGAAGGGGCTAAAAAAGCCTACTACCGCGCCAATACAACCATGGAGAAAGTGGCTCCCGCGGTGGGGGGAATAGCAGGTTGTGTGGCGGGGGGACCAGCAGGTGGAGCAGCAGGAGTGGCAGTAGGCAGTGCTGTAGGAGGAGCCATCAATAGGATTAAGAAAATATGAGAGTGCCTTGTAACAGTTTGACTGTGTGTGACCACTGATCAGGCAGATTCAACAACGTTGAACGCCTCTGATGGTTAATATTGTTTCGGCAGGATGTTGAATTTGACTTTCCATTGATGTGAAATGAATACAAATGAATTGAGAGTAAAAGAAGAGAATGGGTTAAATGTCCAAGCATTTATATGTGTTGGTCAATCTTTTATACAAATGCTTTAACATAATTATATGTATTTTACTGCATTTGTTCTCATACTTTGTTTATTTACTGCATTTTGTTTGATTCGTTTTTAGTATAATTATGCTCAATGGACTTGCTATTCTAAACTGCCTGCAATTAAAGCACATTAACAATTGCAAATGACTGACTTTGTCACTATTCTTCGCGTCAAGGTATTCAATTTCTCTGGTGAATAAATATTACTTAAATATATTAAATATTACTCGTGGACCGTGGTCAACTGTAAACAGTTTGGGATTCTGAAAGATCGGTTAGCGAGATATAAATCAGCATCCTTATATATAAAATTATACTTACATGTAACATATTATTTATTTCTTTGGCAACTGCAACAACAGATATCTAAATCTACAGTTGATTTAGTCGAATAAAGTTTATGTTGGCATGCAGGCCTTGATGGCGTCCTAATGCCTGATTTATACTTGGCCAAATATAACTGATCTACAAGCTCACAATGCATCGTGACACGCACGAGCAGCCACGCATAAAATTACTTTTTTATTTTCTTTGAAGTCTTATTTCTCCTGGATCTCTTCTCCACTAGCCCCTCCATAATATATTAGTCGACAACATTAACACTGGAGTTGAATTAACATTAGCCTATAAATCACTACACAGATCACAGGGGTGGTATGGGGACAGTATATCTGTGGTCAAAAACGTTTAACAAAATCATAACAGATTTTCCTCACCATCTCATCTCAATGTTGCCAATGTAAATCAGTCAAATTTGTCATGTGTGTGTGTGTGTGTGTGTGTGTGTGTGTGTGCGTGCCTGTGTGCGTGCGTGTGTGTGTGTGTGTGTGTGTGTGTGTGTGTGTGTGTGTGTGTGTGTGTGTGTGTGTGCGTGCGCATTCTGAGGCATGGGGTCATGGGGTCATCACCATGCTGGCTTTTTGTCAAAATTCCACTTTTGCCATTCTTGAGCGGACAATCATATTACCAGAAATGCATAAAGAGATCCCCGAATAACCATAACAGCTCTGTAACTCCAAGAGCAAACGTGTGCGTGTGTGCGTGTGTGTGTGTGTGTGTGTGTGTGTGTGTGTGTGTGTGTGTGTGTGTGTGTCATTTTATTGTTTCTCTTTTCTGCAGCTGAGCAGCCTTTCTGTGAGGTTCAGCTCCTTCTGAGAGAAGCAGCAAAGTGTTATGGTCTCCACACACCGGGCGTGAATTCAGATTTTTAAGCGGCGTTTCTCCATCGGTTTTCCGAAAATTTTTTGAGGGCTTAGCATCCATTTTTGAGTTATACATACAGCAGATTTGGATTCAGCAGCCCCTAGAAAAGATGTATGTAATAAATTAACACGATTTGCCTTCAGCACTTTATATAAGCACATTTACTGAAATCAAGCCTAGTCTATTATGGGGTAAAATACGCTTCTAAAGGCTTTGGGGATATGCTAATTATTGATGAATTCACTATTAATTAATTATTGATAACCTCATTGATGGATTAAACGGTTATAGTTGATAAGTGGCTTTTTTATTTATTTATCTGAGAATCTTAAAATCCCTTCGTAATATCTAACATAAAAATCTACATTTTGCTGATATACAGAAAGAATACAAAAGGCATATTATATTCCTTAATGTATTTGACCATTTGAGATACAGGGCCAGGCAATGGCAAAAAGAGTAACTTCCTACTTCCATCGAAGGTGTTACCGATGATACTAATTAAGGCTCTGACCATTCCATTTAGTGTGCAGTATGGTTCTCAAACCTTTTAATTTTAAGGACCCCATAACTCTGTACAAGAGTGTACAAGATAAATGTATAAATGATAAAAAATAAATAAATAGACTAAAATGTTATAGGAAGGAACTAGTGGATAAATATCCGTATAAGCAAAATCCAGAAGTCACTTGGTTGCATGCTGAAAATAGCCGATACAAGCTCACACGTGTGTGTGTGTGTGTGTGTGTGTGTGTGTGTTGCTATTGAAAAATATCAGATCTAGAAGCTCATATAATTTTTTTTGAAAAATCATAAAAATGTGGTGCAAATCTTTGAATATATTCTTTCAGAGCAAACGTTTTTTAACCCAAATCTACATATCAACATATTTTCAGATGGGGGTCGGCGGCCAATTACATATATTTTTGGGGGTCCTTGACATCTCAGATCTCAGTCCTCAGATCTTAACTATAATTAGGCCCAGTTTTCCAGCTGCCTACATGGGACAAAGTGCAGACTGAAGCGTGGAGGAAGCGTGAGTGAATCCACGTTATCAGTATATGATAGTATAAACTTTCACTTTCAGTATTGCATTTGATCCATTTCTGAGAAATGGGCTGACTGTTGTGAAGTTGTGTGTGTGCGCGTGCATGTGCGTGTGCGTGTGCGTGTGCGTGTGCGTGTGTGTGTGTGTGTGTGTGTGTGTGTGTGTGTGTAGAAATGCTGGCAAAGTGTACGTGCCACCTCTGCTGCCCAATATGGCGGAGCTGCCACTGCTTGTGCCCATGAAGTGCTGAGTGACGTGTGTTGTATCATGAGGACGTATCCATGACTTTGTGAATGTAACCTTTACTGCACTTAGAAATATTTGTGTCCCTGTATGCTTATTGCTTTCCCTGCTTGTGGACAATGAATACAATTGTTAAATGTTGGTCCAGGCCATTGCGACGCTTAAAGGTGCTGTGTGCAAGTTTCTTACCTAAAAGCTGTGGTGGAAGAAGTACTCTGACTTGAAGTAAAAGTAGCAATAGAAATATAATTGAGGTATTTTTATATCTTCAAAAACAAGTTTTGTTTAAAAATGTCTCATAGTGTGTGTGTGTGTGTGTGTGTGTGTGTGTGTGTGTGTGTGTGTGTGTGTGTGTGTGTGTGCGTGCGCGTGTGCGTGCGTGACAAGTCATGTTGTAACTTGTGTGTTTTTTCCCTGGGTCACTTTTTAAATATGAATGACCTATAAGGTTAATATCTCCTGCAACGCGCTCCAGTGACCTCACTTTAGATGAGTTCACTCTGGGTTTCTTTTATTGGCTGCATACTTGCAGCCTTAAAGGTATATTCAGTGATTTCACTCACAAACCCTTAGGTTTCGTTTTTGGCTGTGGGACCCAGCCTTTCGTCCAATCAGGATAGAGAGTCAAAAACGAAACCTAAGGTTTTTTGACCCCCAGGGGTTAACTGGGGACAGGGAGGAACTCCTTATATGGCCAGCACACTCTATAGTAGGGAGGATTATCACAACAAAACAAAAAAATAAGTGATATTTGAATTAAGTGAAATCACTGAATATACCTTTAATGCTGTATAGCCAACTTGCCTAATAATCATGATTATGTCTTTGGAACAATATGAGCTGTCAATCATTATACTCTGGTTGTTAATAAGTTAATATGAAAGACAACTGTTAAACCGTTGATGAGAAAACCGTCTGGTTCCCTGAAATCACATGACCAGTGGGTTGGATGGTTTGTGAAGAGGGAGGACATCCTGTATATATACAGTGTAGAAACATCACCATAACACCACTCTCCTGCTGACGGACACTCACTCACCATCTCTAGAACTCAGGTATGCTGCATCCACATGTACTGTCTTTCACTTATGATCATTTAAGATGGCATAAACTGACAGCAGACCAAAGTACAGGGTTATATTATTATTTTACATCAGTGGCTCGAGAGTCAAAAAAATACATTTTATATCTCCCTGCAACCCAAACTAGTGTAAATAGCCGATATTTTTCGATCTTTTCTTTTTTTATTCATTCATGTAATTTTTTTGATTTATTTTAATTTAAAAAAATTATTTTGAAATAATTATTCAAAATATGTCGGAAACAGAAAGACAGATATCAGCACAACCTGATCATATCAGATCTATTTATCTAACTAACAACTTATTTAGCAGGATGTTTAACTTGAACTGGTATTGGTGAGATGGGTCTAAATTGGTGTCTGCCTCCAGGAATGATATTACAAGTGTGTGCACTGTTCACATCTCTGTGTGAGTCTGGTAACCACATATTGTATCTTGTCTCTGTCTCACAACAGGACGGTTTGGAGGTGCTTGACTCGATAGCTCTGACTGCAACACTGACATACGTCACCTTTGTAACAGGTATGCAGCATTGTGAACTTTGTGGTTAATCAGGTGTATTATGGGGTATATTAAAATACACTTCTAAAGGCTTTGGGGGATATGCTAATTATCGATTAATTCATGATGAATTGATTATTCATAACTTAATTGATGGATTAAACAGTTATAGTTGATAAGAGGCTTTTTTATTTATTTATCTGAAAATCTTAAAATCCCTCCGTAATGACTTTCTGATAGCCTATACAGAAAGAATACAAAAGGCATTATTATATTCCTTAATCAAATATGTATTTGACCATTTGAGATACAGGGCCAGGCAATGGCAAACAGAATAACTTCCTACTTCCATCGCAGGTGTTACCGATGATACTAATTAAGGCTCTGACTATTCCATTTAGTGTGCAGTATATGTGGTTCTCAAACCTTTACATTTTAAGGACCCCCATAACTCTGAGAGTGTACAAGATAAATGTATAAATGATAAACTAAATAAATGGATAAATGATCAAGTAAATGGTCCATTTGGCCCCATTTGTACACTCTCAGAGTTACCCGTACCCGGGGCCATTTGGAACCCAAGGTCACTGTGAGTCCCACTGTGTGTAGCAGAGTGTGTCCAGTGAGCCAACATGCACAATATCAGCACACACTGACTCTGTTTGACCAGAATGGAACAGAGCCTTCATTAGCATTATAGGCTATCGGTAACACCTGTGAAGGTGTTAATTGTAGCACTCTCAGATTTGAAAGAATGTAAAGTGCTTTATAAATAAAAATGCATTATTATAATTAGTAGTATACATAGTCACACATCCTCATCATCTTCATCTGTGCTTTGCAGCTTGTCGAGCAGACCAGAAGGTGGAGACATCATGTCATGTCATGGCATCCCAGGCGTCGGCCACGGCATAGGCGTGGCTAAAGACCTTTGCGGAGATCACGAAGGGGCCAATAGTACCATGGAGAAAGTGGCTCCCGCGGTGGGGGGAATAGCAGGTTGTGTGGCGGGGGGAACAGCAGGTGGAGCAGCAGGAGTGGCAGTAGGCAGTGCTGTAGGTGGAGCCATCAATACGATTAAGAAAAAATGAGAGTGCCTTGTAACAGTTTGACTGTGTGTGACCACTGATCAGGCAGATTCAACAACATTGAACGCCTCTGATGGTTAATATTGTTTCGGCAGGATGTTGAATTTGACTTTCCATTGATGTGAAATGAATACAAATGAATTGAGAGTAAAAGAAGAGAATGGGTTAAATGTCCAAGCATTTATATGTGTGTCTTTTATACAAATGCTTTAACATAATTATATGTATTTTACTGCATTTGTTCTCATACTTTGTTTATTTACTGCATTTTGTTTGATTCGTTTTTAGTATAATTATGCTCAATGGACTTGCTATTCTAAACTGCCTGCAATTAAAGCACGTTAACAATTGCAAATGACTGACTTTGTCACTATTCTTCACGTCAAGGTATTCAATTTCTCTGGTGAATAAAAATGTTACTCGTGGACCGTGGTCAACTGTAAACAGTTTGGGATTCTGAAAGATCGGTTAGCGAGATATAAATCAGCATCCTTATATATAAAATTATACTTACATGTAACATATTATTTATTTCTTTGGCAACTGCAACAACAGATATCTAAATCTACAGTTGATTTAGTCGAATAAAGTTTATGTTGGCATGCAGGCCTTGATGGCGTCCTAATGCCTGATTTATACTTGGCCAAATATAACTGATCTACAAGCTCACAATGCATCGTGACACGCACGAGCAGCCACGCATAAAATTACTTTTTTATTTTCTTTGAAGTCTTATTTCTCCTGGATCTCTTCTCCACTAGCCCCTCCATAATATATTAGTCGACAACATTAACACTGGAGTTGAATTAACATTAGCCTATAAACAAGTAAGACGCGCAAACGCGTGAAGCGAACGCAGCTCGTGTGTGTGTGGTTGTGTGTGTGTGTGCTACAGCTGCGCCCTGTGTGTGTGTGTGTGTGTGTGTGTGTGTGTGTGCGTGCGTGCGTGCGTGCCACAGCTGCGCCCTCTGGTGGCGGGCCGGTGGTGTAACAGCGTGACACCACACAGCGTGACACACACACACACACAGACACTCAGCCCCTGCTGTCATAGTAAGTGGCTCACTGCGTTCGCAATCACTACACAGATCACAGGGGTGGTATGGGGACAGTATATCTGTGGTCAAAAACGTTTAACAAAATCATAACAGATTTTCCTCACCATCTCA
>NC_139713.1:12771809-12776809 GCF_964188405.1 Protomyctophum parallelum
CGATCTCCTCCTTTCCCCAAATCCCCCAAAATAATAATATAATTCCCAAAGTGGGGTCCGGGGACCCCCAGAGGTACAACTACATGATAGTTTGTGGCATGTCATGTGGACGCTCTCAGTTTTTTAAATTAACATTGATTATCAATTGGAGTCCCACTCCCACCGCTAGACATGGCATTACAATAGGGTCCGTCCGAGCTGTATAAATCTTCTCTTATGGTGGTCCTTCTCTTCTCTTCAAATGGGGGGGGTCCGCAGGCTAATACGTGTCCATTTGGGGGTCCTTGACATGAAAAGGATAAAGTAAATCCATTCATCTACTGATCGTCTGACCAAAGTGGTGCGTGACACCAAAAGTGCTGACCTATTGAATCCTGTTCCTGTATTATTAGAATCATTACAGAGTGCAAAGCACATTGGGTCACTGATTGCGGTGTAACAACTCCCAACTTCCGAAAACAGTAGAACGGGCCAAACCATTTTGGGATTTAAACAGGGGTGGATCAAATATATGCTTCAAAATATATCGCGTTTATGAACGCAGGATTTCAAAAGTATTACTCCTAAGATAACTTTGGAGCCAGGGGGGATACAGGGGGGGACCCCCCCAGCCAGGGGGGACCCCCTAACTCATCTGGGGGGGACCAATGTGACGCTGGCAGGGGATTCGTCCCCTGCGTCCCTGCGTCTATTGCGCCCCTGAGTCCCACTGTCCCTGTGAGCACATCTAGCCGTCAGCAGGCGTGAACTTGAAGCGCAAGTTTTCTTCTTCGTGGGTTTTTTAGACAGCTGGTGGATGGAAAATAAGCTCCACCTCCGCGTCCGACGGACGCTACGGACAGTCTCAAATGGACGCGACGGACAGACTCAAATGGAAGCCGCGCACAAGCGTGAAAATGAAGCGCGTCACCCGGCAGTGATAGGCACTAGCCAATGGAACAGATGCAGCCTGCAGCCCGTCCACTGGGAGGAGTTATACTTGTAGTTGTCTTCTTTCACGCTGTCAAACGCCCCCTGGGAGGGAATTGTGAAGCCATGTCAAGGGATACAGGAAGACATCTGGGCAGTGGGCAGCTCGAACTGCTCGAAGTAACATTATGTCCAAATTATTAACAAAACATTGAAAAATCGTCTGAAGAAATAAAGTAAAGCATTGGTTCTCATGTTTGCTTCAGATCACCCCTGTAATCTTTTCATCCATGGCACCCCTGGCTGAATTACATTGTCATTTACTACTGTAACCCTGATCCATGACATTGAAAATAACTTTTTTTTATACTTTATAAAATAGCCCGTTCTCTTCATCATGTGCTGCCCTTCTCATCACCATTATCCATCTCCGTGGTGGTCTAGTGGTTAGGGTGCGGCGCTCTCACCGCCGCGGCCCGGGTTCGATTCCCGGTCAGGGAACACTGTTTTATGATGAATTCCTGTTCTGTTCTTTAACTATATAGAAGTGTCTATTTGTACGTCTTTAATGTTTTGATGAATTGAACAATGTGGACCCTGTTGTAAACAAGTGTAATGCTTAATTGGTTCGTCCACTCACAGTTAACAGTCTTTGTATTGAGTTTGTGCTTGAAATGTATTGTAATTCTGCAAACTGTTAATAAATATTTAAATCAATCAATCAAAAATCTCCTTCTCCTTCTCACCGCCGGGTGACACACGCTTGTCGGCAGCTTACATCTGACGCCGCGCGGAGGAGAGCGTCAGATGTAAGTTGTCCGTCCGCAAGTCGTCGGCGAAAACAAAACTAGTTTTAAAACTCCTCGGCCGGGAGGCGTACCCGGGTCCCCCGTTCCAAAGGCACGTATGTTAACCAGTCGACTAGACAGTCATAAGTCCATAGCCAAGTAGCAACACAGCACCATACAGCCTACACTAGAATGCGCCTTTGTCTGTGTCAACATCTTGTCACTCAAACGTCCCTCTCACGCCCACTTCGCTAACGAAGAAATAGAGGACTACAGGCGTTTAAATAGGCTTCCGTGTGCGTCTCCTCTAGGAACCGCCCAAAGCCCCGGAAGGATTTAAAGTGAGACCTGACGCGACGGACTTCTGACGCTTCACGCCTGCCTAGTGTAGCCACAGCCTGTGTGTAGCAGAGTGTGTCCAGTGAGCCAACATGCACAATATCAGCACACACTGACTCTGTTTGACCAGAATGGAACAGAGCCTTCATTAGCATTATAGGCTATCGGTAACACCTGTGAAGGTGTTAATTGTAGCACTCTCAGATTTGAAAGAATGTAAAGTGCTTTATAAATAAAAATGCATTATTATAATTAGTAGTATACATAGTCACACATCCTCATCATCTTCATCTGTGCTTTGCAGCTTGTCGAGCAGACCAGAAGGTGGAGACATCATGTCGGAGTTCTTCGAAGGCATCCCAGGCGTCGGCCACGGCATAGGCTTGGGTAAAGACCTTTGCGGAGATCACGAAGGGGCTAAAAAAGCCTACTACCGCGCCAATACAACCATGGAGAAAGTGGCTCCCGCGGTGGGGGGAATAGCAGGTTGTGTGGCGGGGGGACCAGTAGGTGGAGCAGCAGGAGTGGCAGTAGGCAGTGCTGTAGGAGGAGCCATCAATACGATTAAGAAAATATGAGAGTGCCTTGTAACAGTTTGACTGTGTGTGACCACTGATCAGGCAGATTCAACAACATTGAACGCCTCTGATGGTTAATATTGTTTCGGGCAGGATGTTGAATTTGACTTTCCATTGATGTGAAATGAATACAAATGAATTGAGAGTAAAAGATATAAATCAGCATCCTTATATATAAAATTATACTTACATGTAACATATTATTTATTTCTTTGGCAACTGCAACAACAGATATCTAAATCTACAGTTGATTTAGTCGAATAAAGTTTATGTTGGCATGCAGGCCTTGATGGCGTCCTAATGCCTGATTTATACTTGGCCAAATATAACTGATCTACAAGCTCACAATGCATCGTGACACGCACGAGCAGCCACGCATAAAATTACTTTTTTATTTTCTTTGAAGTCTTATTTCTCCTGGATCTCTTCTCCACTAGCCCCTCCATAATATATTAGTCGACAACATTAACACTGGAGTTGAATTAACATTAGCCTATAAATCACTACACAGATCACAGGGGTGGTATGGGGACTATTCTGTCTCCTCCGTGTGTGGCTCCACGGAGTAACAGATAGCTAAACAGAACTTGTATTAGGCATTGAAAGACGAGACGTGGATGTAGAATTGTTGGTTGTTTACTTCACCCTTCTTCATAAACTTTACAATGCTTTACCAGCAATTTGTGAAACTGAAAACAAATGACAAACAAGTAATATCAAAAGGCATGATAGACAATTGACCATAAATCTCACAAATGTAAGATAGAACAGCAAAATATGCATCATTACTTCATCTCAAAGATGAAACATATAACATAAACTCACAGACAAAGCTTCTCCAAGGCTCAAAACAGGTGGATGGCAAGAGATGCAATAATTCTGTCACATCTGTAGAACATACTGCTGACCAGGAAGTAAAGGCTTGTGACATGTGATCACAGCTACCAATAACAACACAGGGAAACTAGAACACATTAGCTGACAGCAGTCTTCAAAGCAACCACTAGATGATGCTAAATACTCTTTTCCGTCGAGAGGCATGACACTCCCCGTCTGGTATTAAAGAGAATACCACTATCAATGTCTAACAGACTGTAAAGATAAGGCAAGGAATTGTCCAGGGTAGATGCTAGTGAGAGTGGCGGCCAACATTGGTCCGGTATGTGCTGACGCCATTTGGCTTGTGAGCAGCGCCCACACAGACGTCTCCAATGACAACCCAGCCAAGGTCTAGTCGTTGGGCATAAGGAGCGTTGTCTGGCCCATTCCGGTGGTCTCTTACTTTGTGGACTTGTAAGATGTCCCGGCCAAGGAGGAGGAGAATCTGTGCATTAGGGTCGAGTTTAGGTATGAGATGAGCTATAGGCCTAAGGTGAGAGTGGCGTTTGGCGGCCTCAGGTGTAGGTATTTGTGACCTATTATCTGGGATATGGTCGCACTCTACGAGTGTGGGAAGCAGCACGTCGGATCTTCCATCTAATGTCTGAGCTACAAAGCCAGCTCCTCTTCTGCCAGACATCTGTGTCACTCCAGCACATGTGCGCAGTGTGTAGGGAGAATCTGCTCCATGCGAGTCAAACAGATCGAAGAACTCAGGGCGAGCGAGAGACCTGTTACTCTGGTCATCAAGTACAGCATAGACTCTTACAGATCTGTGTGGTTGTCCTGCTGGACACACCTTTATGAGACAGATTTTAGAGGTATTGGTTCCGCCATGTACTTCTGTACATTTGGAGACTATTTCGGCAGGAGCATCTTCTCTCTGCTCCCCGCCATGCTCTGTGTCAGAGTCTATGGCGGTCCATGGGGCTGGTCCTGGATGAAGAGCTGTGACATGTTCGTTGCTGTCACACTCGTTGCACTGAATGGTCGTTCTGCAGTTTTTAGCCACGTGATGAGTTGAGGAGCAGCATCTGAAACAAACCCCACTCTCTTTCAGAAATGTTTTGCGTTTCTCCAGTGTCTTAGCTCTGAAGCCTCTGCATCGCATTAGTGGATGGGGTTTATTGTGAACTGGACACTGCCTGTTAATGTCCAAGTTACTGCTGGCAGTCTTTGTAAACTTGTTTAATGGCTCTGGCATGATTTCTGTTTTGTGGGATGACACTTGATCTCTAGAGTGTGTGTAACTTTTGACATAGCTGTCTGGTTTTACTGCCATGCCAGATGAACTGAGTGTGAAACTCGGATCATTACGAATATGGGCCTCTCTGCAAACAAAATCAGTGAAGAATGAAAACGGTGGAAATTGAACTTCATTCTTCAGCTTGTACAAACTACCTTGTGTCATCCATTTCTCTTGGAGCCCGTATGGCAGTTTCTCCACTATAGGGTTGACACCCCGAGGTGTATCCAAGTAAGCGAGTCCAGTCAAATAGCCCTCTAA